>NC_039251.1:17801487-18056246 GCF_003368295.1 Carassius auratus | reverse complement strand
GTGTGGTTTAGGACATTTTGGTAAAAAGTATGAGGTTAAACTTTTTTTTAACATCATTCACAATAAAATAAATAAAAAATATTTAGAAAATAGATGAAAGTGAATTTTCATGTAATGCCCTAAGGGAAATATTAGTAGCATAATAACAGAGTTTGTCCATGAACACCTTAGGAATAGTTTCGGGAAAGTAAAACATGACAGCATTTGCAATAGTCAAGACTGAATAATTCAAAATATACCTAATTGTAATTAATGAATCACTGCTTTTACATGATGCAGGTCCACCTTCTTAAAGCACTGATATTTATGCAGCAATCCAGATCTCTTTTAGAGACATTCACACCATTTAGAAAACTAGAACAACACATCCCGCGTCCTCTCATTGCTGTGCTCGGCCTGTGAGACAGAATCTGGGACCAGAGCCACAGGAACATCCCACATTGACACTTCTAATGCTCAGTGTGTGAGCCTCAATTTGCTCAATACAAATCCAGTGAGGCAGTATAAGTTAATTCCACTGCTTTAGTTGCTAAATGCTGTTTGCAACCCCGTCTGGTCTCTGTCCTATTTAGCACGTCATTAGTAAGCAGTGATTAGAAGCAAAAGTACTCCATTGACAGATCTTCCTGACACAGCAACTTCCCGTGCACACAGTTCCTCAACCACTGGCTGTCTCCTCGCTGAAAAATGAAGATATGGTTTTGCTGATTTGCATAGTTGAGTTGCCACTACACCATTTGGTTGCAAAATGCATCTGTCTCCACTCCAAGTCATTGTGTTTTCTAAGAGAATAAAATAATTTTAAGCAATGTATAAGTCACAAACATGTCATTATATTATTGTAGATTATTCATTGTCACAACTGTTTTTGAAGGGAGCCTCCAAGTGTGAAATTGACTTATATTACAGCTCCAGACAGTCACTAGTAAGTGCTTTCTTCTTGTGGTTCATTACCCAATCAGTCAAGCCATGATGTAATTTTCTTGCGGCTCCAGAGTGATTAGTCACTGATCAGTCATGAGAACATCTGCGAGCCCATCAGCAAAATGCCAATCACATTCTTAGAGAGAATCCTGCGAGTGCGACATCCTGCCACTGAGATGAATGGGAACGCTAGCTTTCTCCTGCATTATATTACAGTGTGTGACCTTAATGAAAACATCCATCTGACTGTATTAATATTCCAGTGTGGATGACGTCTCCTCAGTCTCAATGATTTGCAGTGCTGTTCATCACCGAACAGGTTCTTATGACTGAGGATCACAATGGTAGCAGTCCCAGGAGAACTGGGACCAGCAGGGTCACACAATCCCAGATCCTGAAAGTGGGTGCTGCCGAGCTTTGGGTTTGTCTCTGGGTAAACACTGCATTACTGTGATTGGTCGGCAGCTCTACGTTACAAACCATCCTTCACAGCAAGAAATGCACTCCTGCAAGACAGAAACACATTTTGCAAGTGAATAGTTTTGATGTTAGATATTATACATGGGTATGAGTGGAATAATGTGCATGTGAATACTCACATGGTGTGTGTTTTTGTGATGTCTACAGCCAGCTAACTGGCATTCTTCACGCACAGCACATCTTTTGGTAACTAATTTTGTCTTTCCATGATGGCTGAAGTGGTGTATTGTCATACAAAATTGAGTATCTGTAAATGAAGAAACAGGTTTTGCTAGTGATCTAGAGACAACTGTGCAGATCTGAGAGTGGTGGGTTTGTTTAGGAAACTCACTCTGAGGACACCACACATCTTCTGCCCAGCGGTTACAGCTGTAGTTGTCTAAGGCCTGTTCACATGTGAAGCACTTGAAACTCTTGGGGTATGGGGTGGCTGCACAGACATGAACACTGTGTTATAGTATCGCTATAAAGTCACTGGAAGTTTACAAAATTAAAATGAATGAAGAAAACAACTAAATGACCTGGAATAAACAAACTCACCTTCTACAGCAGGCATGATATTGTAGAAGTCAATGCTGTCACCTGTCACCAAATCAACAAGAAGCTGGACGAGAACAGTGACTAAGGCCAGATCTGCTGCCATGTTTAAAACACTGATAGTGACTCCTAAAATAAACAGTCGAAGATAAAGTTTAAGTCTCTTTCTGTTTCAGTCTTTGATGCACGTTCAAAGATTAGGGTTGCATTATGAAGTGCCAAAGAGCTCTCGGATTACATACAAATATTTTAATTTGTGTTCAGAAAATGAACAAAGGTTTTATGGGTTTGCAATGACATGAGGATGAGTAATTAATGACAGAATTGAACTATACCTATGACAGAATAACCACTAATCACAAATGCCTAAATAACAGAACAGAAATAGAGATGATGGATGGATGGATTCACACATTACTTCTTTTAATTACAGCAAAAGGCTCATACTCTGAAGAAGCACAACATATGAATTCTAATCATCCAAACAGTATTAATTTCATGCATTATTCAATTAACTGAATGAGCTGGATTCATGACCATTTACATAAAGCCCTCAGGTACAGTACTTCAATTGCAAGTACCTACATTTTTAAGCAGGAAACCAAAATCCAGCCTAATAACTGATGACGAGGGACTAAAGTCCCCATCCACGTCTTCCGCCCCCATTTTTGAAATGTCTTGCACCTGCCCCTGGCATTTTAAGAAGCAGTAAGGCACGGTGACCTCAGAGGTTAATGATTAAGGCTGAACACATTCTCTGAGGACATTAACATGCTCTAGTGCTTGTATCCATCAGAGTTTAGTTACACAGCATTGACAATCTCACTGTGTGTGATGGACGTTTGCCTACTGCGTAACTTATTTCCTGTTTGAAAAAACATGAGAGTGCATCAGCGAAACATGCTGTGGGCAAGTTCTTTAAATACATATATTTTACTTTTCAAATGACTTAAATCAAGCACTCAGCATCAGTTTAGTACACAGAATTGCACAGGCTCTCCTTCATCTGCAGACAGCATATGGTTTAAAAGCAAACAGACGAGTGTCATTAATCTTGTGCAGTGACAATCTTCTCCTAAGGTCTCTAGCAGAGTAAAGAGAGATCACACATATATAATGACTGACAGCACAACAGCAATCAGCTCCACTGACCTAGAGGTTAAAACACACACAGGGGCCTGCAGTCTGAAGCTTTTCAGCTCCAAACATAAGTGTTCTTAGGTCACAAACCAGCCAGAGCACATGTAGGGTCTTAAAAGCAGTTCATTAAGAGTGAAGAGCATAAAATGGCCATTTGCATGCATCTTTATTTTGGCATTTTTATGCTGATTTCAAAACCACACAAACATGCGCTCATTCTTACATACACAAAGGCTGCATTCTGAAACATGGTTGGATTTTAGATCAAAACCGTAGTCTAGTTGGATATTTAAATGCATTTTTTGACAGTAAATATCTTTAAGTGAAATGAAAATGTAAATGAGTTCTAGAGGCCAGTTCTGTCTGACTGTTGTGAGAACTTCAGAGGCCTGTTGATTGCTTCAGTGATCTGTGAAGCTACCTGAATAAACCAAGACTTTTAACATAGTAACTTTATATATATATATATATATATATATATATATATATATATATATATAAAACATCTGTTAGAATCTGATATTTAGAATTTACAGAAACTTATGCCTTTAAAAAAACACATACCTACTCATCCCATACAAATATCACACTAAATGATATTTACACAAAACATGCATAAATTTTATATATATATATATATATATATATATATATATATATATTATATAATATATATATATATATATATATATATTATATATATATACACACACAACAAAGACTTACCTTTTTGTCTGCATGGAAAGCTTATAGGTTTAACAGGCAAGTAGACAGATTCCCCTGATAAATGTGCAGAGGCTCCTGTCTTGACTGAGACTTTCAAAGGAAAAGGAAAAGGAAAAGGAAAGAGAAAGCTTAGAAGACATTTTCCATTTCAGCTCTCTCTCACAACAACAGAAAAGAAACCACTGACCCCAACCCTCCTGAAAACCCAGGCTTCTGATTGGACGGCAGGTGCATTGTGGGGGTGGAGCCTCTAGCCTTTGTGTGAAGTCAGTGACAGTGTGGTGTCAAGCCAGTCTAGTCCCATGTAATTAGCATTCACACAAACACACTTAGCTCACACCCCATCTCCTTAACCTCTGGAACACCCAGAACACATGAACTGTACTTTCCCTCATTACACTATATGAGTGATTCATGCATTGACTTTTGCTAAAATCTGTAGAGATCAACACTAAACCCACTAATGATAAGAGGTACTTGATAATCTTTGGGGGTTTGCAAAGTCGATTGCTTTATTACTTAGAATCTCTAGCAGGGAGATTCAATTCATTCACTGTATTGTAAAAACTATTCATGAGGATCTTACATCTTACAATTTAAAATAACTTTTCTATTCATTTATTTATTTTTCATTTAAAAAAGTAATTACCAATTTCCTTTTTAAAAACAAAACAAAAAGACACACTTTAATGGTAGTGCATTATACAACACCTACTTAGAGAGGTGGTTATTTAGCGTATCATAAATAAAGCTTTTTATTCAGAACCAAGCATCACCATGATTAAACCTTCTGTCATGCACTTGCATGGGGAAAATAAAACAGTTGAATTTGAGCCAGGAACTGCTAACACATGGAAATGAGCAGGGATCGCCTTACTTTATTTTATTTTTACCAATGTGGCATGCAGGTTATTTAGGCTTTAGTTCCTCAAGGGGAATTTACCTACTGTGATATACTTCGAATAAATCACAAATTAAATTACATCTTATAAAATAATTTGACCTACAGTATAACTGCGAGCAGCAGCAACAGTTAGCAGTACAGTATGTGTTATTCATTCTATGGAGAGCTGCCATTGAGAGGTGAGATCATCAGTGAGTGAAGTGAGGAAAAGACTGCTGAGTGTACAAATCACATCAACACCTCAATAACAGGAAATACAGGCTTCATACTGTGTGTTACCACTGACTTTCTGATACAATATGAATATCATGTACTAAAATATATTACAGTATAGCCTTCTGCCAGTCCCCATAAAAAACTACATGTGGAATATCAATGAAATATGATACAGCACTGCTCATATGATAGCTTCAGCTCTAGCTGTCCCTCACGGCTGTCACAGTAAATATACAGCTGTGAAATCTTCCAGTCTTGTGTAAACATCACACCACCGTGAGTTTTAGTGCATCCTTTGAGCTTTATAAAAGCCTGATGTGCTGACAGGGTTAGAATTACAGGAATGTTCCCAGACTAACCAGGGCTTTTAAAAATCCCTAAAAATTAATGGTGGATTATCCTTTGAATAACCAAATAAAACACTGGTGATATTCTCAAATACATTCCTGAATATTTCACGACTGCCTTTTGGCCATAGACAGTTTGTTTTTCCCCCATTTATGTCTTTAAGTGAAGGTTTAAAGCTTTATGGTTTATGTCATGGCACTATTTCTATAAAAATAAGAAACGGTTCTTTAAACACATTTTAGTGGAGAATGCTAATCAGCCACTGTCTTGTCCTGCCTCCAGGGAAAGCATCTTCCACAGTGACGATTTCAAAACAGAGGCTCAACAGGATTGGAAAGGAAGGAATCAAGTACAAATTGTTGTGACTTCAGGGTCTTTCTTCAGTTAGTCTTAGAATGAGTTAATCCACTATTTTCAATGAGCCAGAGAAATGTAATTAATATGACTTTTCTTCCTGGTCTTTCAGAAATAGACTCCATAGCTATTAAGAGTCACTTACAGCCACATGCTTTATTTATGTCTTATCTTGTGTTCTTAAGGGATGGTAAAAGTCAGACTGGGTTCATACTCAAAGGAGATTTGCAAACATAAATGCCAAAACAAGATGTACAGTATATGTCCAGGAATACTATATTTCTCTGTCATCTCTTATACTGGAACACACTGCTGACAGATTTACTACTTTGTTTTGAAACCAGCAGATTTCTGTCTTTTGACAGATAAAACAGGACACATGACGTGCTCTTCTATAGGTGTCTCAAGGGCCGGAGGGCTTTTCTGATGGCCTGAGGGCCGGTGGATCCATTTCATTACATTATACAGTGCTCTATTTCTGCTTCTTTGAGGTTACAGTTGAAAAAAAAGAGGAATGTGAAGAAACTGGGGAAGAAATGTGATGTCACATGAAATCTAATCTTTAAGGCCAATCTTCAGATGTACTGGACCAATCTAGCTTTTTGTCCTATGATTGGCATGATTTAATGCTCCTCAACAACCTTCTCGTAAATGTGATCCTAAGTCTAGCAATTTAAAAACAATTTGTCTGAAAATAAAGATTAAAAAAAAAAACATTCCCACAGTTCACTTGGAGGCACCTGCATAAGTCCGACCCAGATCCTGAGCATTCAAGTGAAAAACACTTAAACCCACATGTCATGTCTCTTGAAATATGTCATAACTGAAAGCTTAGCATGTGTTAGAAAAATAAGCTTTAAAGACCCAAACGCCCCGGTTCCAAGACACTTTGAGGTATCAGATTTCTTTTGGAATATGGGCAGAAAGTGACATCAAAGCAATATTTCTAAGACCTCCATGTTGCCTCAGTACACAGTAACACTGGCAGAATTTCAAGTACGCCACACACTCAAGTGTGTATATATCTACCAAGCTCATGAATCATCATGGCATGGCAACACTGAAAGAACAACTCAAACATTCAAATGTTCCAGTTACCTGAGACTTCCTGTTGAGATCCTCAAATGGATAAATCGCTTCCACTTTCTCTCTTAAACGACTTTCCTCCTTAAGAAACAGCTGATAAAAAAGGGAAAACAATTAGAGTAACCACACAGTTAAATCTATCTATCTATCCAGACTGCTTACTTGACAAACATCTTCATTTCCTCTCTGGACTGAAAGAGTTCAGGATTTTTCCTACACAATCTTCTTTGTCTTTCATTGGTCAGTCACTGGTTAGGTACGTGAGCCCACCTTCACAGGAAGACAGACCGTCATAAACACACCAGGTCAAGGATATAAACTCAAGGGGGCTTTGTGTGACTCCTTTTATTGCTCATTTGTGATTGGTGCCTTTCCACTCCTTTATCAATACTGACCAAGTCAGCACACAGACATGTAGGCTGTAAAACACAGAGGCCTGAGGACAATACGGGGGGGCTATTAGTACTCGGGTGGACTAGCAGACATCTTTTAATAAAAAAACTATTTGTGCTTTACATTTAAGTCATATTTTAATTTTTTATATTCTAAAGTCACTTTAAATAATAAATTAACTCACAAATGCATTTGAACTCAAATTAAATGAAACAATTTTTTAATTAAATAGTACTAAGTATCGATTAGTACTGAGAATAAAAGAAAGAAAATGAGCAGATCGTGGTAATTTATTTATTCCGGTCTTTATTTGTTAGGGAAGGATGTAGGCTAATAGTTTAAATCTGTTCATTCTGTAAATCTATTACTAACTTGCACAATCTTTTCCATCAACAGATAAACATCAGAATGGCAATTGTTTATTGTTATATAAAACTGCCATGTAAAGATTTCCATTATTTCCTTCAGGCTAAGTCATGTGGATAACGGAGGTGACGTACAGTCATAAATTCAGGATAATGCCTTTCTGTTATCCGATCAGGTCTAGTCGTGCCTAAGAGAGATTTGTGTGGAAAATCCCTGAGGTGTGTATTTATGTGTGTGTGAAGATGAGGGTCATGGTAAGTTAGGATAGAAAAAGAAGCTTGTAGTAGATAATTCTCAATTGTGAGAAGACCAGCACTAGTTGTTACACATTTAGTGAAGATTTTAGTCTTAATTTTTAAGTTTAAGTCAATTTCTGCTTAGGCACGTACCTTAATATCCTGACTACAAAAAGCCATCAAACATTCCCACTGTTGCTGTCCTGAAAAAACCTGAAGTTGAACTAGCTGTGACCTGCAGTTCAGTTTACTTAAACAATAATTAATAACTTAACAAATCTACAAACTTCCAATGATTATAGAAAACGTAAATGTAATACTTAGCATCTTGGCTAACAAAGGCAAATTCTAATATAATGAAAGGATATATTTTCAAGGCAACATGTTAAAAATAAACTAAATCAAAGCTTATACATATCTGACAAAAACTACTTCTTAAAAGTTTGGAGTCGATAAGATTGTAAAGATCAGAGGAGTGAGCCACACCGTTTGGCACCTGAACTGAACCATGAAAAAGGTTTCAGAAAGGGAAGCTGAACGTCTCTTTCCACAGCAATTTTAAGGGCATCAACGGCCACCCTGGTAAAATTACACGCTTCTTATATTTAGCGTTAAATTTCTTTGTGGGCTCTTATGATTACTTTTTGGTACATGACACCTAAAAGCAGCTTAGAAAGCTTTAAAGAAATTCTGAGAATGTGCACTTGGTGTCTCAACCCTTCATTAGTCCATCCAAGTTAAAATACGGGTCTATCTAAAGGAATACTGTCAGAAGTACATCATGAACTGAGAAGCAAATTGGTCTTCTGTCCCAAAGCCTTTAGACTACTTAGACTAACTGCCTTTCATAATTATCACAAATATTATTTTAATCTTGGTAAAATTGGTAAATTTTAAATGGTAACCAGCACATAACAAATGTGTATAGCTTATCTGTGCATACAAAGAAGAAGTATCCCTTCCCAAGGTTCGTATGTTGAGAAAGGAACCCTTGAGTGTCAGTCTCTCTCATTACATGGGGGTGAGAGACCAGGGTCTGATTAATTGGCCAACTGATTACAGCGCACACGCTCTTTCGCTCGCCCGTTCTCCTGCAGACTCTCAGAAGCCTTCCTGTTCTCTGGCCCGCAGGTTCAGAGAGATCAGAGCCCCGCAACAAGGGCTTCCTTTGTCTGCCTCACTGGGCTGGGAAATGGAGATGAGTTTGTCCATTTGCCTCTGAGGCCACAGCGAGAGCTGGATGGGGCCCTGGGAGAAACATGGGCTCAGGTATCACTAACTGCAGGTGAAGCATATGGCTCTGAACAGATATCTAACTGAATGAGATCTGGCGAAATCCAGCATGACTACAGATGTTCAAATGATTTGGCTCACACTGGATCCAAGAAAGTTCTTAAAGTTTATAATATCAGTCACACTTTATTTTAAAGTCCAGTTCTCACTATTAACAAACTATTAATTGCGACTTTTCCCCTCAGTAAACTCCAAATTACTCCTGATTTAGAGTAAGTAAGATAGTTTTTAAGTTTATGTATTAGACAAGGATGTAGGATATGGTCATGCAGAATATGTGATTTAGAAGTACTAATAAACAGCCAATATGCATGCTAATAAGCAACTAGTTAAGAGTGAGAATTGGTCTCTATACTAAAGTGTTACCATAACATTTTTCACACACACAAACTAAATGATTTATTAAAATTTTAAAAAGAATAGCTTTTGTGACATCATTTGTGACATCAGAGGGTCAGTTAGAATTTGGTGAAGCATCAATTTATCATTTTATATAAATTCTTGCAGTCCTATTAGTTTTTACAGCAGAATATTATGGAAATATATGAGTGCACATATACAGTACTTGCATGATGTACAATACTTGCATAAACATACTTGGCTGAGAACAAACTTCATTGGTTTCTGTGCGTCAGGCAAGCTTGTCTGAGCTTCGGTTTACTATATTTGATGGACTTTATATGGATGGGAAAGAAAAACTATGACAAAATATGTACAAATGAAGATTTCTTTTTATTCGAAAAAGAAAGTAAGTCTTAAGGATTTGGAACAACATGATGATGAATGATACTAGAATTTTCATACATCTCTTTTAATAATCATCTATTAAATTAAAAACATTTCTGCATGTTGCACTTTGATAGGTCTAAGGCCAGAGTTTTCAACCAGAGACTTTTATCCCAAAAACCAATTTAAAAAATGAGCTTCATATATATGGTCTATTGACTGACTCAATAATTAATAAACAAAAGGAGCAAAAAGGAGAAAAGGTGTTGCCAAAGACACTAACAAAAGAAAAGGGAAGCTGACTAAAATAGTCTCAACTCAACCTGACTACACAGAAGACAACATCCACTGACATCCTAAACTAGGCAAGTAAACAAAGTAAATGAGTCTTTGTGCTGCACAATGTGATGGGTCCCTTATTCACATCCAGCACAAGAACTCATACACACAGCAAGGAAGGCAGTGGGCCAAGCCTCCACACAATAGTAGGTCTGAAATTCACAAAGGACTCACAAAACAGATTGTAAGCAAAACTTGCCAGTAAAAGGGTCTAACAAATATGTTCTTAGTCTTGTTCTTTTTAAAAAAAAATTAAAAATAAAAAAAGAGTACAGTTTAAGTGTTTGGTTATGATGAATAGATAGCTGGCAGTTGTTGGCAATGAATGGTAGGTAGGAAGAGTAATCAGGAGATTTGCAGAGAAACAGATACGCCCCAAAGGGCGTAACACTTCCCTTCTCTAAAATGTGCTGCTTTTGTAATCACTAAGATCTGAATTAATGCACTTCTTTTTGCATTTCCTAATCATAAGACTACACAACTCCATCTGCAAACATTGGAATTTAGTTAACCTGAGAAGTTAAATTTAACATAAGTGCTGATAATTGGGTGTAAATGAGTAATTCATGTGTCTGAATAATTTAATTTTGTCAAAAGCTGCTTATTACTCTTCTAGAACGTTTCTATTCATGCTTAATTAACCGGTCAGAGTGCTTCATCCAAAAACACACTGGGTTCAGAAACCCAGACCTAAGTGCCCATTACGCTGGCCACTGCTTTCCACGCATCTGATTTGTGGGTGTGCGGATCTAATCTCCGGAGATGATGAGAGATTCTTTTCCAAAGTGCTCTCGTCAAGTTAAGATTAAATAGACCCTTTAACGGTCTCACCTGGACTGTGGCCAAGGTAACTGAATAGAGATGCCTGGACATTTATTCTGTGTGAGAGTCTCCCTGCATTCTCAGGTTCTGATGAGGATTACAGTGCTCTTATTGAAGAGAGCAATGAGAAGGAATGCAGACTGTGCTAAGTGCCATAATACTGCAGAGGTCATGTACAGTTTACCTGAAGAATGAGAAAAAGGTGGAAATACCGCAGAATAATGTGGACTGCCCTGCCCTGAACTGCAGACTGGGACTGTTGGCTTAACCAGATCCTGTTATAAATGACAATTTGTGCTCAAACTTAAAAAACTATATTTTTCATGTAGTGCCTAGTTTAAGAAAATAAATAAATAAATAAAACATACATATATATATATATATATATATATATATATATATATATATATATATATATATATATATATATATATATATATATATATATTGTACATTACAATACATTTTATTTGTAATGTGCCTCTTACACTCAAGGCGCTACAACAGTATATATATAAAAAAACAAATAAAAGAAACAACACTACTCCATGATAACAATCACAATGACAACATAGTAATAACAATGGCAAGAACAACTGTAAGATTATAACTGAAAAGCTTCACTAAAGATATGTTTTGAGTAATTTCTTAAAACAATCGAAAGACGGAGCATTAGGAAAAGGCAGAGAATTCCACAACCTGGGAGCAATACAAGAGAAAGACCTCCCACCCATAGTTTTGAGTTTACAACGAGGCTGGTACAGAGTAAGAGAACCAGCAGAGCGGAGAGACCGAGATGGTGCAGACACTGTGACCAAATTACAAATACAGTTCATAGTAAATAATGAACAAACCTCATAAGGGAGGACCTATTCTTCAACTACAGTATATAAAGAGTTTATTCTAGATACTCTACTAATGATTCCTCTGACTTTTTGGAGATAAAAGAGTATGTGTTTCTCACCCATGACCCCGGGGACCTCTGTTGCTATCATGACCTTGAGGCCAAGAGCTGGTGACCCTACTCTGTCTTTCTACTTGGTGTCACTGCGATACTCAGGTCAGGCTTTTCTCCACGCTTGACCATCCCCAGTCATTCAAGAGGGATTCTCTCACCTGAGCTAAAGCACATTCACACTTTCTGCTTCTCCATTTATTGATTTTTTGTTCTGGAGCACAAACAGAATTGGTATCTTCAGGGTGTAATCATATAGCAGTAACTACTACAAACAACCTCTTTAAACCTGAATGTATTGGTCTAAACATGCCCACAGTGAGGCAGGGCCTGTCAGGATAGTCGTTAAGAAGTGGGGCACAAAAAATACAAGTCAGAACCTTTCTATGAACTGAAATGACATCTTTACATCATTCCTTGAGCTAGAACATGACATAACTCTAGAGTCATGATACCAGTCAAGAGCTTGTACTTTAAGGTTTGATGAAGACCCACTTGTGAGCTCTAAGCTCCCTCTCAAGTCAACTGTAAAGAACTGATATTCATGACTCATTCTAATGATAGACTGCAGGAAAATAGCTGAGCTCTTAGCTATCGTAAGCAGCACTTCAGGGAGTAAAACAACCCTGTGTTTAAAGTACATCCAAACACCTATTAAACGAAAAGATCTCCGCACGTCATCCATAAAGGAACAGACCCGCTCAAAAATGTGGAACGACATGAGCATCCAAAACAAATAAGAGATGAATCTTCTCCTGATTATATAGTAAACATGAGTTGAAATTACAGTATCTTTGCTATGCAAACATAAAAAGAAGTGGTTTGGCATCGAGCACAATGCAGTGTTAGTCAGTCAACAGCAGCTGCGACCTCTAAGATCACCAAGTCTTCGTGCCATCTGTCCCCCTTCATCTGTCCACAACAGTCCCTCTGAATCAAATAGGGCAAGCAAACAAGGCTCTTACTCTCTATGCAAGTGATAAAAACGTAATTGGCGTGTTATGCAGCCACTCCTGAAATTCCACAGTAATTGCAAAGGTCTGAATCAGGACCAAAACAGCCGAGTCATGTGGCTTTGATCAGAACAATTTTATGTAGAACATCCTAAGCAAAGTATTGACAAAAAATCTGAGACAAGGACTCAACTGAATTGATGCAGCATTCTTACAATTACTTAGACATCGTCTCTTTAAATTATAATTGGTTTTCTAAATATTTTTGGCTGGTTCGATTAATTTATTTAAAAATACATAATAAACAACCTATACAAGCACTAACTCTAATACACCTCTTCTGTGATGAGCATGTTTTTAAATTCTTATTCTTTTTTGAAAGCTGTATATAAACAACTGTCAGAATGGCAACAGCTATAGGTACTCACAGCGCGCCGATGTCCAGCCATATCTCACTGATAATCGTGTGATATTGCATTTATACACCACTGAAAACATCATTTTAGAGCTAGTGGTAACACTTTATTTTAAGGCTCAATTACCAATACTAACTAGTTGTTTAGTCTTTGGGTTTAGTGGTGCGTAGCTTTGAATGACAGGATGTGACCAGTTCATCTCTATCTTGCGGGCTCCTCAACACACTGTTAATGACAGTCTGACTCTCGATTGCACAGATACATGGCAGCTGACAGCAGAATCTGATCCCTGGGTAAAAGTGAGCTTTCCCTGACAGGCTAATGGAAGCTAGAGAGGGAGCCTCGATGATATCTTTAGGAGCTGAGGGCCACATCAAAGACAACAATCCTGCCTGTGATCTGCTAGTGTCCTCCAGTCCTACATGAGAGCGGAGATGAGTGACGGCTGAGGTAAGAAGAGAGGAGGGGCTCTCGATCACTCCTTAACCCTATGAGAAATTACACATGGAGGAAGACATGCAGAGGAAAACATGTAGTGGAAGTCAGGGCCAACAGAGGTTCTAATCACAATATAATCATTTGGACCTGCACCGTCAAAATGAAGTGCAGCTGATATTCTCAGTCTCTGGGAGGATGAATGAACAAATTTATAAAAAAATAGGCTATTATGTTTCTTTTCACCAAAAACTTCATTTCAACTTTAATTAACTTTGATTTTGCATTTGTGTAATCCGGATAACTTTGGTTGATGAATCAACCTGGATATATATACAGGACAGTCCAAAATTTGGACACACCTTCTCATTCAAACAGTTTTCTTTATTTTCATGACTCTGAAAATTGTAGAGTCACACTGAAGGCATCAAGAGCTATTTGACCAAGAAGGAGAGTGATGGGGTGCTGCACCAGAAGACCTGGCCTCCACAGTTACCGGACCTGAACCCAATCAAGATGGTTTAGGGGTGAGCTGGACCGCAGACAGAAGGCTAAAGGGCCAACAAGTGCTAAGCATCTCTCGGGGGACCCCTTCAAGACTGTTGGAAGACCATTTCAGGTGACTACCTCTTGAAGCTCATCAAGAGAATGCCAAGAGCGTAATCAAAGCAAAAGGTGGCTACTTTGAAGAACCTACAATATGACATATTTTCAGTTGTTTCACACTTTTTTGTTATGTATATAATTCCATATATAATTCCACATGTGTTAATTCATAGTTTTGATGCCTTCAGTGTGAATCTACTATTTTCATAGTCATAAAAATAAAGAAAACTCTTTGAATGAGAAGGTGTGTCCAAACTTTTGGTCTGTACTGTGTATATATATATATATATATATATATATATATATATATGCTAATGAAAGGTGGTTACAAAAACCCAGGTAAAAACTAAAAATAATAACAATTTTTAAAAAGTGAATTATCAGCCAAACTAAAATTCCAGTCATTTTTTTATATTGCTTTAATAATTATAATGAAGGACAGGGGTATTTGTCAGAAATGCCACTTGTTTAAATTTTAGAAATAATTACATTATTAAATTATAATTATTTGACTTTTTTTGGTAATTCTGTTCATTTCTTCTGTTTTTTTTTCATAATTTATTTATAGATCAAAATATGAAAAAAATTAACTTTCATTAATCATTAACTTGTCTACTTTGTATATAGTGTATAATGGCATTTTGATTTTAAATACAGTGTCAACATGAACATATCCCAACGTGCTTCAATGAACTGCATTTACTTGTTTGTAGACAAGACTGTGGTGCGTCAAAAAAGATTGTTATAACATAACATCATGCTGCTGAGTGTTATATTCAATTACATAAAACGTGTGACAACTAGCCCCGGTTTGCCCCGTTTAAAGCTGTGAATGCCAGGGAAGTTAAACTGATGCGAAGATCTTGCTCCATTAGGTCTAAGTCGGTTGGATAAAATATTTAGACTCACATCATGTAAAAATGTCTAACGTTAAATAATGGGTCACGCTGTGTAGGCGTTTCGTTCACGAGTTTGGTGTTAGTAAAGAAATCTAGCGTTTGTCCCAAATTAAGTAGAATTTTAACCGTCAAACTTAGAGAGCTCAAAGCGTACTCACCGTCGACGTGTGTTACTTCATTCACAATAACAGAAATAAAACCACGTCTCCTAGTATTATGTGAAGGTCAGCCGCATCCCCTCTGCGAAGCGGGACCAGCCCACATACACTACGCCCACAGTCCACTTCAATGAGGGTTTTCGCGTCTCGCCGCTCACATAAACAGAGTCTCTGATTGGTCGACTGGATTCGTCCTTTTCTTCTTTCTTTTGAATTGAATCTTTGAATGAATCGATTGAACCAGTTCACATAAGTAAATGATCCGTTAACGTGATTTAAAAAAAAAACAACAGCAAAAAACAACAACAACAACCTTGAAACCTCAAACAAAAGTAATGCACCTGGTACATATGGATTTATTAGATAATTTTAGCCCATGCTGTAATATTCTGAGTTCTGACTGGGAAGTCAGGATCACTTGATGACACAATTATATAGAAAATTGAATCCATTTAACATCGGTTCTTTGGTACGAACTGTTCAAAAGAATCGATTCACTGAAAAGGTACTCGCCATTATACTGTTCTTTACTGTCACCATCAAACTGACGATATATGTAGTCCTGCTCATTTTCTTTCCTCAAAGCAAATTACAGCAAAGACAAACTTGTTTGCCAATAAGAGACAAAGTAAATGCAAGATACATTTAGTAAACGTTTTTTATTCCACATCTACATCTGATAAATGAGTGTCACACTCTGTAGGTAAAACCCTGTTGTCCATAACACATGTGCTTTATCTTGAAACAATCTCTAGAAACCTTTTCATATCCTTGTTGTGGCACTTCCTTCACCTACAAAACAACTGAATCATTTGAAGTAAATTCCATGTTGTTTAATTTCTCAAAAGCTTCATACACTGCTGAGGTAAAGTTATAGCACATTTCAGAAACTTCAGAAACACTGATGAACAAGACAAAATCGATGAGGTCTCTGTGTGCAATACAGTAACTCACCACAATAGAGGACACATACTGTATACAAAAACACTAGACCTTGTTAGGAGATGGGGTTTTATATTTTACATTAGATCAGTGGTTCTCAAACCTGCCCTGCACATTTTGTATGTCTCCCTCAATTATCACACCTGATTCAAATCATCAGCTAACGGAGACTGCAAGACCTGACTTGTGAGTGTCAGATATAGGGAGAGATACAAACCGTGCAGTGCTGGAGGTACTTCATGGAGAGGTTTAAGAACCCCTGCATTAGATGATCTAAACTAATTATTTCAGTGATGAAGGAAGTCTTTTTGATAGCACAGGTTATCAAATAGAAACCTGAGATGAACTTCCATCAATGCATTTGTGTTTTTCTTCATCAGCTCACAACATCCAACAAGAAAGTTGCAAGAAAGTGCTCACATTACTTATCATGGAGTTGGTCAGTTTTTACAGTAAACTGTAAGAATTTGTTTTCACCAAACTGACATTTTCATGTACTGATCACTTTGTTACAGCTGATAAAACAGTGCTGAACATACAGACGTACCAGAGACAATTAACACAAGACAGATAATAGGCAACATTTCTGCATTAGCACAAGAATGTAAATAGCTATGGCATGATAGCATGGTTTACCTGTTCAAATAGTATTTGTGGTTCTTGAAAAAGGCAATATTTCTCCTTACAGTTTTTTTTTTAAGAATCATTGGTAATTCATATCATAATGATATCAAGAATAAGAAATAATCACACAAAAATAAGTCAAATTAAATTCAGCAGATAAATGGCAAATAAACAATCAGTTGAAAAAACTCTCCACTTTTGCTTTCTTTAATTTATCTGAATTTTTCATATGCTTTAATATCTCTGACTTTGACTTTCTCTAAATGACTGCATTTTATTCCTTTCAAAACAGGTCAGTTTAAGTAATAGCCAATATATGACAGAGTAATGATTCCTGATTTTACCACTAATGTGGTAATAAATACTGATATTTTACAGTTGTTGTTTGCTCCAGAGCACCTTACGGTATAAATTAATGCATTTTCAAAGCACTTATATTTTGTATAAAAACATGTACACATGATGACCTGGATGTAATAAAAGGAACTTAAAAATAATATACAAAAAACATTACGTAAACATAAAAAACTCAATTCCAATACTTAATGTATATAAAATTAAATAAAATTAATTTAACATCTAGTAATATCATATTGACTATATACACGATGAGTTTAGCTTGAAGCAATGTGTGTATTCCTAAGCTACATTCCCAAGTCATGTCACTGCATGTTCTCAATGGCCATTAAGACAGAAGGAATTAGTGCCAATTAAAAGAACAGAAAGGTCTCAATGAATCTCCTGAGGGGATAAAAACTTCCAGTGTAGGTTTTGGTGAATACTTTTCATCTTTCCAGACTAACCTGGCATGAGTTATGACAGATACGTTGAATTTGATAGAAACACTGAAGATATTTTCAAATACAAAATGACTCAATGCAGAAAGAAGCCAAGAAAAACAGAAATTCAGTGAAATAGCACTTCTATGACTTTAAAATCCAATATCCTTTTGTCTTACTTTGTGGGTCTGGGTTTGTGTATTGATAGTTGAGTCCACAAATCTCCACTTAAACAGGATGAATGTAAGGAGGTCATGGTGAGGACAGGAAATGAACTTGAAGATGACAGTAGTCCCCCCCCCCACCTCACTGAATAGAAAAGACTGTATTGGAAAAAGATGTCGTCTTGTTGCCACACATAGTTGGAATGGAAAGAATGCGTCCCCTGTCATTTTTTGTCCCCTGTTGGAAGTGTAAATAGTTAGACACACTGTGTTGGGAGAAAACCTGTCAGAAAAAAAAATATTAGCAAGAAACATTGAACCAAATTACTGTCAAACAGCTTTTCTCATCACCCAGAACATGAAGAATGTTATCTTCATGACTGGGTAAAGGAAAGTGACCTACCCTGAAATAGATCCATAAACTTTGACAACATTTCAGCGAATGCCAGATGGCACTAGACGCTGTCCACAGTTCACTGACTTTCCCAAGCATTCGGGCACAAGTCTTTTGTAGCTATTATAACCATGCTGCTCCATCTTTGTCAAACAGTTGGCACAGTAACTAATGTCACACCACAACTTTCTGTTATTTGTGCTTCCCAGATGCATCACATGCTGGAAAACTAATCCGCAGCATTTCCATTCATCTCAACATTAAGCCAAACAAAATCACTCCAGCTTGTTCCAGTGTCCAATTAAGATGAGAAAACGCATGTATCTATAGGTACATGACATGACATGACTCCATGACTTTTAGAAAATTTGTATAAAATTGTCTTCTTTCCATTATATCTTTACTGATTTGTATAAAGTAAATGTATCTATAACTTCTTTGTTAGTAATATTGAAGCAGTTTAGGTTTACTTGATACACTTCTAGAAAAACCATGTTAAAATGTAAGTCTGTAAAATATGATTAATCAGGTTTTAAGGAACCTTTATTTGTATATCTCTGAATCATTTCTGTATTGCACTGGATTATATGTTTCACCCCTAACTATTAAAACAGATATTTGATCATAAATTATGTATAATATTATCTATCAAAGACATATTATTAGGAGACATAGTGACAATTGATATATAAATACCTTTTATGTATGCGAGTAGTCTGCTATAATGCATTAGCCTAAATTTGCTCACTTTATTGAATCTGAATAAAATCAAGGTGATTTTTCCCCTTCTTGATTATGAGCTCTGCGTTCTCATGATATATTACATGAGCCATTAAAAGCCTGATGTATCAAATGTGATACTTATAAAAAAAAAAACCAGACTGTTATTTCACCTGCCAGTTTTTACAGGGTTAAAATGAAGCAATTCATATAGTTGTAGCAGAAAAGGCACTAAACCAAACATACATGGAGAGTTTTTCACTTGCTCCTGTGATGGTACTGCTGCTGCTGCTGCTGTTGTTGCTGCGGCTGGTGCTGGTGGCGTCGTCGTGGGCTTGGGACGCCCCCTCTGATACTGTGGCCCAGTGAGGCAGAAGCCGCTGAGTGATGATGTCCAGCACGAATAGGCTTAGCTATAAGAGACAGTGTAGTTTAAATGGAAAATATTAAAAAAACTTTTAACTTCAATGAACATGCATATATAGATATATGGAACATGCATAATACATGAGAAACATGCACCAATACATAAGAGCATTTGGGTAACCGGAGACAAGGTATTTCTGAGTATGTGGTGCCCTCTACTGGATATAATGCAACAGTGAGATCTGAAGATGAAACAGCTCTGACCGATCTGGGCGTTTTGTTTCATCCTGGCCTGGTTGTTGGCTCGGATGACCTCCTTGATGCGGTCCACTTCCTGCTGGTACTTCTTACGGTCTCTCATGGCGCTTTCTTTGGCCTCTCTCAGAGCAGACTCCAGGATCTTCACTCGCTCAGCAGTTGCACGCAGGCGCTTCTCCAGTTTGGGCAGCTCACACCTTAAGTCTGCATTATCACGTACCAGCTAAGAAAATCACAGAATATATAGACAGAATTATCCATATTATATTATATTACAATATATATTACTATTACTTTGTTGTAGTTCGTTATATGTGGAATTCCTGTGGAAAGTGGAAAAAATAAAAATGAAATGCAAACCTGCTTGTGGACTTTAGTTAGCTGCTCCAGGTTATTCTCGAGGAAAATTATTTTCTGTTTTTGTGCCAGACTTCCCCCTGATTCATCAGTGTCCAACTCTACACTCTATAAAACAGAAATTGATTTTTTTTTGTTTCAGTGACTTGTCACACTGTATTTATCTGAACCATTTTAAAAAGGTAGTTTAATAGGCAAAATATAATAACTAATACTGCAGACATCACCAAAGTTCCTCAGCTGACGTTTTGTATTACACATTTTCTAAAAAGTTATGTTTAAACCATTATGAATTTAAATTAGATCTCATTTGCATAATGTCCCAGAACAGAAATCTGAACACTGGATAAAGCCAGGTTCAATTCTTGTAGACATATTAGAGTTCATGGTTTTTACAGGTTTGTTTACTCAAGTTTGTTCATTCATGTCATTTTACACGATTTATAAAACATCATATACCTAAAAACATCAATAGTTTTTAATGCTGTTGAAAGTATTTACTGATTTATGGATTGATAAAAATTCCTATCCAAAATGTAAAAACCCTTAGTTAAAAAAACCTTTAACTAAGGTGTCAACAAAATAAAACAGGAATTTTATTTAGAATTTAGCTCGGAATAATACGGAGCCCAAAAAAGTAGGCTAAATTGTGTGCTCAATTTACCATTTCGTTTGCTAAATAGTGTACATGATTTATAAATCAAGGAAACAAAATCGTAATTGTGCGCATGTTTTATTACATCGAGGGAACGAATTAGTAAATTGTGTGCACTATTTATTTATTTTTTTCTTGTCATGTCATGTCATGTGCAGGGCTCCGTACAATAAACCTATAGTGAAAGGAGATTTTTGGCTCAATGCATGGGAACTTTTTTTTTTTTTTTAAGATATTTAAAAGATAATAAGCCTTTAAAGATATGTGTTGAAAATAATGTCATCAGATGCACAAAGACAAAGTGTATTAAATTAAACACTTAATTGTGTAATTTGGCTATGTTCTATCCACTAATCCGAAAGAAGACAATTTATGGAAGCTTTAACGTGTTACTTCTTTCCTATTGTTGTCTAGTTTTGCATCACTACAAACAGTAATTAGCAGTTGTTGGTCAGAGGATACTAGCACATTGCCACTCAGATAAAAATAAATATATCAAAAAAGAAGGGAACAGCATTTTTTCTGCATACTCACTCGTCCAATGCGATTATTGATGTCCTGGATGAACATCACACGCAGGTTCAGGAGAGTCTGGAGCTCCTTGGCCTTGTTGAAAAGCAAATGGCATGATAAGTGATCTAAAAATACTGTGTACAAAAATAACACCTTTGCAGGTTTAATATTCAAGGTGAATGACTCTGAGATAGCAGATAGTGGTGCTCAGAGACAGACTGTAAGAATGCCAGGTAATGTAATAGTCCTCACCACAGTCTCCTCCAGACCCTTGAGATCTTCTTTAGCTTGCTCCCTCTTCTCATTCAACAAGCTGATTACAACAAAAATGATCATCTCTGTTCAAAATAGCTTTATTAGCGGAACGGAGCTGTTTTACAAAGATTGTCGCCCTTAAAATCTATCTTTGACTTATTCTATGAGCAGATCATTTATATGACTTTTTAATATGAGCAGTTGACTCACAGAAGCTTCTGCAGCCTCTCGTCCTTCTTCTGTTCCTCTTGTTTCAGCTTTTCATAGTCAGACCTGAGCTGATTCTGTTCAAGCTGAAGAGCCTGGTTCACACTGACAGCAGGGAATTAGTGATTTTTATTTTTATGAGTTCATTAATTTGGAGTAATACCAGTCAAAAGATGTATTAACAGTCTAAAAATAAATATTACAAATTAATGTTAGACATACAACGATTACAGAAGTGATTAGAAGTAATCAGAAATAAAGTACTTACTCTTTCAGCTCATCAAGGATCCTCTGTTTCACGTCGATCTCATCTCGCAGACGTGAAAGCTGCTTCTGATGAGCCTCTCGGTGGCTTTCCATCTGCTGTTCCAGCGCTTTCTACATGCAGATGTATATGGGATTTATATATTCAATATAAATGGCACAGTGTATATCTTCTAGGAAGATTTGGTTTCAATAATAAAATATATTTTCCTATTCTAAGCAGCAGATTTGGCCTTTCAGAGTATCTTTATATCTTGAACTATCAAAAGTAATCATAGTTTATCATGCAGAGACAGCTACTGTATAAGTTAGTCATTTTTAGATTGATTTCTCTGTAACGTTGCTCTGCTATCTGTTCTCATCACCTTCATCTCCTCAGCGTCCTGCATCCTGCTCATGTGCTCCTTTTCCTTATCCATGACTGAAACCTCATGCATCTTTTCTGTATGAACCAAAAGAAGATTTTTACATTTATAGTAAAACCACTGTGAATGAAACAGGTTGTGCTTGTTTGAATTTGAATATAATATAATATCACAGTGTTTTGTGACAACGTTGCATGTAAATGCTTAAAAAAAATGTGTGCATCACAAAGACCTTGCGCATTGAGTTTAGCGAGCTCCTCCGTCAGTGAGTCGTGGCTTTCCTCCAGCTGTCTCTTCTTCTGTTCCATGTTCTGCATGTAGTCGGTGAGGGATTTGATCTTTGCTTGATGCTAGACACAAAAAAACTATGTTGAGATTACTGGGCTTGAGGACTGGTATTGCAGGGAGGCTACTAGGTTAGTATTTTTCTTCAATTAGGGTCATTAATTGCATATCTGTTCTTAATCCCTTACTTTGTGGTTTCAAAAGTAAAAGTGAACTTGCTTGAATTAACACCTTTAAATGTTACTCATTAAAATCACTTAAATGGACGTGAAGAATCGCCCATGTACAGTGTTCTGATGTAAAACCACCACTAGAGGCCGCTGTTTGTTGCTCTAAATAAATCACTGCGAGTACCTGAGAGATCAGCAGCTGACAGGAAGCCAGCTCTTTCTCGTTGGCCTGTATTTTCCGCATCGTGTCGGCCTGTGTGCTCTCAAGCTGTTTACTGCGGTTGACCAGAGACTTCACTTCTGACTTCATCTTACTTATGAAGAGCCGTGCCATGGTGAATTCCTCCTCCATTCCTCCGTTCATCTCTGTCATCTGAATAAAGAGAAACCAAATAAATGACTATTCCAGTCATTTGCTATTTGAATATCTGTCATCAGAAGTGACAGTACATTCTATTTCAAATACATGCAGTTTAATATAACCTTTCAATTTATCACATAATACAAAAAATAAATTAATAATAATAATAATAATAATATATATATATATATATATATATATATATATATATATATATATATATATATATATATATATATATATATATATATATATATATATATATATATATATATAGTGGATCAACGTTTCTACAAAATAAGGAACTGTTTTCAAAAAAATTATAATTGGTAAGGAATCAGCATATTAGAATGATTTCTGAAGCATAAAGTGACACTGAAGACTGGAGTAATGATGCTGAAAATTCAGCTTTGCCATCAGAGTAAAAAAGTAATGAATGTTATTTCAACATAATTCAAATATATTGAATCTTTTAATTTTATTTTTTTTACAAATTACATTGTTAGCATAGGAGATATTCGAATGGAAAGTGCATATATAATGTATGAACGTATTTGTAAATAACCACATATTCACATTTATGTGCATGTAGTTGTGAGGTATGCATTATTTACAATAATGAAAAGTAATGTGAAATTTACAAATTATATAAAAAATGGAAAAACATCTGCACAACTTAGAATAACAGCCCTTTTTTAACGGATTAAAATTGTTTCTTTTTGATAAGTGAATAAGTTGTGCATTTACTTTTTTCTTTTTGAAGATGTGTATTCTTACCTTGTGGTCATTCAAGGCAATAACACTGCCAATCTCATTGAGGTCCCGGAGCAAGAGACTGAGGATCTCTGCTGATCTCTTCTTGTGATGTCCACTGTGCTCCTGCAGGGCAGACAGATCCCTCTCCACACCAGCCAGAGCTGCCTACCAGATAACAGGACAAAATCCCCATCACTACTCCTTCACATGAGCTTTGTTATTTCCTCCTCATTCTGCTTACACTCTTCTGCATAAGCTCCTCTGTGAGCTGCTGGTTTGTCTTGCTTCTGTCTTCCACCTCATGGCTTTTCTGGTCGTAGTTCACAGCCAGCTCTTCTAAGGCCTGGAGCACCTCCTTCACCTCATCTTTAGCTGCCTCGTTCTCATGCTGCAAACGGCTCAGATCTTCCTGGATCTTCTCATAGTCACGCCGTGTGGATGCCAGTAACTGTAACAATACAGGACGGAGAAATCAGACATCCATGTTAGTCAGCAGACTGTCTGGAGACAAATAATTGAGTAAAAGTAACAGTAAAGGTTGAATTAAGCAGAACAACTGTTGAAAACACTGCTAATAATAATAATAGTTTCTTTAGCACCAAATCAGCATATTCCAATGATTGACTTTTTTTTTTTTGATCAAATAGATGCTGCTTTAGTGAACATAATTATAATAATAATAATAAAAAAAACGAACTAACCCCAAACAACTCTTTGTACCTGAATGGAATTTCTAAGTACAGGCAAAGAAATGATAGAGCTAAATGTGAAACATATTTTTTTTTAAACTGAAGATAACATTTGTTTTAAAGAGTTTTGATAAACACATTGCAATTAAGACATGCAACGGTTTCATTCTCTGTCATAGTTACGTCTTGTTTCAGTTTCAGATGCATTGCACATACAGTAAGGCATCATGGGAAGGCGTGTGACATCATAAATTGCGGAGGGCATGAGTTTTCTGCTCTATGTTGCTGCTCTTGAGCCAGACTGACCTCATCCTGGTCCACCATCTGCTGTTTCAGGTTCTCTGCCAGCTGACTGTGCTGGTTGATCTCATCATCCTGTGGTGAGAGAGAGAGGAAGGTCTGAATTGTGAAGGTTGCACTTCCTGATGCACTTTTCTAACAGTGTGTGAGAGGTATTTATCACCTTGTCGTCTAGTTGCTGATACAGGTCATTGATCAGCTCCTCATACTGGGTTTTCTCTGAATCAGAAAGAGGCTCAGGGGGCGGAGCTGAAGTCTCAATTATGGGAGCGGCTTCAGAATTCTTTAATTCTTTACTGCTGTGCTGCTCATCAGCAGGGACATTCTCACCTAATGATAAAGAGGTCAAATACATAAAGCTGTTGTTTTATGCAATATTCTTTTTTGTAGTATGGAGTTATTTTTGTGCAAAATAAAATAAAATAAAATAAAATAAAAAGGCATTGGATTATTAATTAAAAGAAGGACCAAGGCTTCCAGGAAGTCCTGCAGACTTGATGATAAAGACAGAGATGAAAACGACTGATTGGATATAAAGGAAAGAAAAGCTGAGTCAGAGGCAGAGTTCTTCTCTGGGCTTTATAGAGCTGGGATGGCATCTGTGTGTTTTATGTGCAGGAGAGGTGGAGGGAGCTGATAACACTGACAAAGAAATAAAAACCTATTCATGGGATGCAGGAGAGAGAAAGTAATACATACAGAGGGAGTGACAAAAACAGCAGGATTCATAGAAGGGAAAAAAGAAAAGGTTTGGACATGTCGGAGGCTTAGTGTCCTTATAATAAGGAAAGTAAATATATTTAGTCATATACAGTAGTGACATACATACTGTAAGTACTATGTAGCAAACATGCTTTCACTTAAAGACAGGCCTGTTTGTTCAGAGTCATTATGTCTGTACCATTACACAATCTGTGTAATTATTGCTAATTGGCATTTATCATTGTCAATTATTGTGGATTTCTGTCATCAGCACATGCATGGTTTATATGAAGACCAATTTGTGTCAAGTTCTATATAACAACATTTCATAAACTATTCAATAACTTCATTTTCTCTTTGAACATCATTATTTTACTAAACAACATAAACTGGCCCTGACTTTAATAAGTCTTAGAGAAACAGGGGAAGATTAAATAACTGGCTCCTTATCATAGAGTCAATTTTAAGGACTCGAAATCCAAACAAAAAGCATTTGTTAAGACAATTACATCAAAAATTGACTGGCCTCTGCAAATTTGACCCAGCAAACAAAATAATATGCATCATCTCAACCATTACAGTATTTTCAAAGCAACCACTTCAAACGTCAAGCATCATTTCAATGAAACGTTCCTCTGTGATATATATATATATATATATATATATATATAACAATATAAATAACAATATATATATATATATGTATATATATATATATATGTATATGTATATATATATATATATATATATATATATATATATATATAAACAATAGTATATATAAAATCTATAACATATATATAATACCACATAACAATAACACAACTATTAAACATGATACAAAAAAAAAAATATCTAATTCTAATCAGTTAAATATTTGTCCGCTTTTTTTTTAACACCCGTGTTTATTCTCCATCTTGTCGTTTTACCTTTCCGCCATCGTTTAAGCTCATTTTCTAACCGCTGGATGGTGATTTTCAGATTTCTGGTCTTCTCTTTCTCTTTCTCATATTTCTTCTTCCATTCCTCAGCTGTAAGCTCCATGTTCACAGAAACTGTGTTTTTGATGGTTTTGGCCCTGTGTGAATAATTGATGGATTTATATATGCACATTTGTATGTCTTTTTTGTTTTAGCTTCACTAACTATTCTTAATTTCAGTCTTTATACAGTGAAAGAGAAATCTTCTAGGGCATAAAATGGCTTCACCTTTGGCCGAACATGAGTGTGGATTTGGTCTCAGCATCATTATATACGGATGGAGAGCAGCAGATGACGATGGTTGTTCTGCAGTTCCCACCCAAAGAGTCCTGCAGGATCCTGGTCATTTTACTGTCTCTGTATGGCACATGGGTTTTCTGTAATGAGAAAGATAAGGCAAAACAATAAATAATGTATAAAGCAAATATTGCTTTACTGTGTGAGGCAGAGAGATGAGTGGCATTTTAGTGAAAAGAGAAAAAGAAACCATCAGGGCAGTTGAAACGAGTTGAGCACTTACAGTTCCTTCAGCCAGGGCTGAGATGACGTTCCCCAGAGCAGAGAGAGACTTATTGATATTTTTAGCCTCGTCCAGCACAGATCCTTCTGCTCCAGTTTTACTGACCTGTGAAGGAGAAAGAGCCACAGAGAGGTCGAGAGAGAAAAAGTGGAGGTATTATATCATTCTCAAATCTATTTTGTAGTTTTATTATAATTATGTCAGGGTTTTTTAACTATAATTCTATAATTACACAAATATAATATAAAGTTAAAAAAGAAACAAATAGAGATAAATTTAAAGGCAACAATATATATATATATATATATATATATATATATATATATATATATATATATATCAATAAAAGCATGCCTTTTCACTTCCTGCCAGATCCACCAGGTAGAGTTTTCCGCTCAGTTTCTTCTCTGTCTCCACATTCTCCTGCTTAATATTAATGAGGAAAATGCTGTGACTGCGTGAGCTGTGCTCATTCATGTCTGGAACACAGTGTAACATCAAAGGATCATGGGTTAGGGTGAAAACTGTGTGACACAAGGTCAAGATAATAACACTGTATATTAGTTATGTTTGATTCAAGACGTGATGTATTATATCAGGGAATAAGGAATAGTCAGTCACTTACTTGTGACAGCCACGTGACGATTGGATTTCCCCTCATCGATCACATCCATGACGTCCTCCGGACTGGACACAAAACGCTCGGTACAGCCCTGGTACAGGAACAGCATCAAAAGACACAAGACATCAAGGAAGGGTTTGCTTCATGCCTGGTGATTAAAAACACTGTATTTCAATGTGTATTAGCTTTCCTACCTTGACAAATGGCACCCTGTTCTTATCTTCATGGACAGCCAGGTTGGTTTTGGAAACTTTAGAATCGGACAACAAAAATGTATTTTACACCCTGAAAAATCTATTAATATATATATATTTTAAAAGAATCTTAATACTATGAAGAATATTGCTTTTATCTCACCATCAAGCAAATCTCGAATTTTGTCCATGTAGATTTCAAAATAAGAGACCTGTGGTAAGGGATGGCCATGAATAATATAAAATATAAAAAAGGCACATTCAAATCAAAGTAAAACTGAATGAATTCTCATGTGAAAATGAGCTGAATGTTTTCACCTTGATATGGAACTCCAGGTTCTCATCCATAGAGTAGATGTGGTCAAAGATGTCCTGGGCGATGCGAGGGATGATGCCTTTCAGTTGGGAGTTATGGAGCTGCCCCTGTGTGCATGTTGCAGAGGATATTTACAGCAAATATCTGATAATATGCCACTTTATTTCTAACAACTAATGACAGTTTGTGTAAGACTTAAGCACTGCATTATAGAATTTCTATTTCGCTCCACTATGTGTGTTATGTGAATAAGAAAGATACAACGCTATCTCCTGACCAATTCGTACATATTTTACAAGGTGGCTAATTCGTAGGAATTCATACGACCTCACTCGTACGATTTTGTACGATTTGTCTAGTCCCCAGTGACGGGTGTGTTTAGGGGCAGGGTTAGGTCTAGCTCATTCGTACAAAATCATACGAATTGTGCAATTTGTAAAATATGTATGATTTAGCACAAAACATATGAATTTGTATGAATGAGATCGTACAAATTCATACGAATTAGCCATCTCGTAAAATATGTACGAATTGGCGTGAGATCAGGCTGGAAAGATATAAGCATATCCTCTGAAGTATGTATGAGGACATCCAGTTTGGATAATTTTCATCTTTCAATGGTTACAGAGTGATTAATTTCCGAAACTGAATTTATTAACTTTATATTCAAAACACTTGCTGAAATCGCAGACTGTTTCCAGGGCAACGCCTGCAGTCAAGTGGCATTTTGCAGCTGTTGCAGCAGTTTGGCATTTCAGTCATTTCATGAAAGATGCCGAGAGATTCATCCATCTAGAGCGTTTTCTGACTGAGCAACTAGTGACATTTTCTCACCGTACATGAGATGAACGGTTTTTCTATTATTGAACTACAAAAATGTTTGAACTTGATACTATTCGTGATATGATTATAATAGTTTTTTTCCCCTTACCTCCATAGTGTGCGTCTTCCCTGATGAGGTTTGGCCATATGCAAAGATTGTCCCATTATAGCCATCCAGCACATCTGAAATGCAAGATTCATGGTTAAAAAACAAAAAATTCTTTAAAGGCCTGTATGATTTAACCTTCCATGCAGCTACACATAAAGTATATACAACCTTTAACAATCTGTTTGGCACAGGTATCATATACTTGTTCTTGTGTTGTGTTTGGAGGAAAGACTCGGTCAAAGATATACGGTTTGCCCTAAAAAGACAAACACATTAGTCAACACATTGTAATGAACAGGTCTTAAAACATAAAATATCATTAATGTTTTGTTTTAACCTTTAAACCCCTACAATAAATTCATCTCTTTAATATCCACAATAATAAATGTGTTCGTAAATGTATGTTTCTGTGTTACTTTTTCAAAGATTTAGCCCAAAACAGATAAGTTTGATTTCATTATATATCATGGTCATTTCAGAATTATTCTGTTTTTTATCAAGAGGTCACTCTCATAAATGGCCCCAGCACCTCTTTGTTTTGGTGATGCTGCACAGATTCTACTAACGGCTATTTGTGAAGTTCCCCAGAGGATTTGAGGGCTCTACATTGTTGAAGAGAAAATAAGAGGACCTTGGGTTGAATACAGCCCAACCCCCAGCTGCCAGTCGATCTTATTGAGCCTCAACAAATCCATCTCTTTTGTTTTGATTCTCTGAGCCGGAGCCTGAACCTGCTGCTGAAATCTAGAACTGTGATTACAAATGAAAATTAACTCCCCAAAGAAAGAACTACGTGCAAAATATAGACTTTAAACTATAAGTTAATCCTGCTAAGCTAGAAAAAAGTTTTGGAAATTCAGTCTGATGATGCTACTGGCACAAAAATTACTTCTTCTCTCCCCCTTTCTCCTCTGTTTTTTATTGTTTCTCTGTCATTTTTATTTTTTACAATATTTTTTGCATGTATTTTGTCTAACCCTTATGTTTAAACTTTAGTTTAGACAAAAACGTATAAATAAGAAATAAAAAATGTTAAGCTGGATAAATATTTAAGCATGCTTCTTTCTTTTACTGTATATATACTGTATATCTCAACTTACTGAGATGTGAAAATTAGCATTAGTGTTGTGTTCGCACATGCACACAAAGATCACGCGGAGCTACTTTTTCCACATCCTCTTTCGCCCATTATGCACATCAGGTGATGTAAAACAGACATGCATTTGCCCTGTTGATTATCAGTGTAAGACATCACACAGACGCTAATACTGCTGTATCAGAGTTGACAGTGTTCACACAGACACACAATGTTTCTGTCTCTGTTTTATTAAGCTGGTCGGGGTCATGCATCCCTGCCGAGACTCAAATGAGAGCAGTTGCTCAAACCCAGACCGTCACCACGGAAACTACATCTCGCCCAGAAAGAAAAGCACTGATTGGCTGGTAGTCAGCACCTGTCTCCTGGCCAATACAGGAGGAGAATAACATGATGAAAACCATCTCTTCCTTCCATCGCTCTCATTATGGGTCCAACCTTTTATGTTAGAAGTCAAATAAATACTGCAGATTGAAATTAATTCTTGTAATACAGAAAAATTAATAATTACTGGAAAGCCACTGTAAACAGGCAAACAGGTATTTTATATATAGCGTGTATGTAGTCTGTAAATAGGCAAGGATATTTCCATGTATCACTCCACATTTAATCCAGGTGCTGGAATCTAAACACAGTCTTTTATAAACACAAACACTGGCTGTATATAAAAGCGCATGTGTTCGGGACAATGTATTCTTTTAGTCAATAATTCATGCATATTATCTGGGGACCATCAAGGCTTTTTCAAGAGTGCAGGATTTTACCACATTCAATCAAATATCTATATCGCTTACTTCCTGAACAAGTACTTGGAAAAGATAATGCATGTTTTTCTATCCATTTCAGATGGGTTTATTGAAGAAAAATAGCACATATACAGTATTTAGAGAAATTATATAGAAACAAATGTGCATCATAGATAAATCCAATAATGCAGTAAATGCAAGGGTTGTTTGTAAGGTGGTGCAGAAGATAATGCCAAAATATTAAAGAGAATAAGAAATACAGCTACAAGAAGGGGGTTTATACAAGCAACGTGCCTGTGACTGTGCGTGGCAAACAACAATTGTCCCAATCCTCAGTGGACTGGCTTAAATATTCCACTAAATCAGCCTAACCGTTCCCTTCCAGTCCTGGCCCCTCAAACAGCACCTCTGTCACTAAGGCAACGTAAATTACTCACAGGGGCCCTGGGCCTCTTTGTGGCCTTGCACATATAATAAGATGTTAGCACCCACATTAAACACTGCTGACCAGATAACCCTCATAAAGCAAAACATCAAACCCAGCCTGGTATTGACAAGCTGCAGTAATTTCTCACTGTCACAATCTGTCCTATAAATCTCCCTGCAATTGTTTTGTGGTGGATATTCATTTAAGGAGTTTATTCTCAAACACAAACCATGCAATCTTTTTACTGCTGGTTGTTTATGCTAAACTATGAATGAATAAACAATGAAAGAAAGAAATTATTTGAAAATAATGTATATTTTTATATTTCTATCCTTTTTTATAATTAAATAATTATACTGCAAAAAAAAAGAAGAAAAAAAAAAGATTTATCAAAGTTGTTGCTGAATATTTTTAGCAAAATTGTTGCCATGTTGGTACATTTTTCAATTAAATAAAGAGTGTAAATAAAGTAGGCTATGAAGAAAATAAATATAAATAAATAACAAATTATTCAAATACATTTACAAAACTATAGAATTGTGCTATTTATAAATAAATACACAAGTATACTCTTCACATTTTCAGTCCATTTACATTTTCATCAATAATTCAAAGGCTAATTAAAAATTATTTATTTAAAATAAAAAAATGTCATTGTGACTCTGTGGAAGTTAGTATTTGTTTCATTCATAAAATACAAATAGAGCACTAGAAAAATACTGTAGATAGATCACTTGATAGCTAGATAGCTAGATAAACAGATTTTCATTTCTATTTATTTCCAGTTCATCAGAGCTGTTGGAGGAGGAGGTGTGAAATCCCCCCTTCCCCCACAAATGAATTTGAGTTTATTAAGGGTTTAAAATCTATTGCATTAAAGCAACACACGGAAAGATTCACTACCAAAAAAAACTCTCTAATGAGATGCAGTTAGATAAACATTGACAGTAATAAATGTACATAAATTACCTAGATTTCCATTCAAAGTCACACTTGTATCCTAAAGCTAAATGTCTGGCATAAGGATCAGATAGGCTGTGCAGAGCCTGCAGGGTACCATTAAAGAGAATTTACATTAGAAGCAGAAGTCGAATACCTGCTACGCTCCATTTTGTGTGCAGATTAGGCATGGAAATGTCGATTACCATCTCAATGGGTCAGATAATATGGGCTATTGTGTTTGCACAAGGGATTTCTGGAGGTTTACTGTAAAACATAAAAACCATCAGTATCTTACTGTGTGGACAGGCCAGCTTATTTATAGCACGTAACACACCCACACTCTTTCAGACTCTCATTCCAGATATCAAATGCTCTTTAATTTGATCCCACTACTAAAATATAAATCATATTGTGTTTTTAAAAGAAACATGAAGGCTCTGACCCATAATCAGCATGTATCTTCCAGACTGAGTAACCACAAATAATTCCAACCCTAAAAGTGCAGATGGCCGACAATCATTCTACACTCTGCATTCAAAACAAAGAGGACAGATTTAATGTAGCTAGACAGCTAAATAAATACATAAATCTGATGTGATTGAATTAAGGTTAAAATGAAATTAATAAAATTACAGGAAATACGTGACAGGTAACTTGCCATTTATCCTTTAAAAAAGAGATGTGATCTCTGGACATTTTGACCCACGTGTTTTATGTGATGTGCACAATTTATCAGTTACAATGTGTTGTTGTTGTTGTACACTACCTTCCACATTTTTGTTTTGCGTTTCATACAGGTTTGCAGTTTAATTTTTGCTGAGAAGCCTATCATAAACTATTTCATGGTCGGTCTCAACACGTAGCACTGGTCATCGTGAGACATATCATTTTACTGCCATAAGGGGAATGTTCAACAGCTCTATGTACCCAAGTCGATAATGTATGTAATTAGAAAAATAAAATAAAAATACAAAATTGAAACAAACTCGCGTAAGTAAAAAGAAACCATGTTCAACATAGCACTGTGTGGGGCGAGTGTCGCAAAAAAAAAAAAAAAAAAAACTAAACAGACGCATAGCAACATAAATAACTCAAAGCGCAACTAATTTTCAAATGAAAGATAATTTCTTTCATTTCTTACTAAGAATCAGTTCAAGGTTAAAATTTATGAAAGAACCATACGAATATGATTCACCCATACAGATATGAAATGATCACATCGATGAGTCAAGTTAGACTAATAGATATATTTATCTGAAGTTACATCATATATAACATCCTGCTCAAAAAAAATAAAAATAAATAAATAAATAAAAAGAAGAAGAAATGTGCGCCTTGATAACATCTGTAGACTCTGAAGACATCTTACCGATATCACCACGGTGTCTTCTCCTTTGAATTTCGGTATGTATTTGTCACCTCTGGTGATTTCCGATTCGTTAAGTGGCCTGAATCGGCACATCACCTTCACACAACATTCAGCCGCATCCATCATCGTGTATGATTTTATCCAAGGAAACTTTCTCTCCGGTCAGCAGATCTGGTCGTCCACGCAGTCTGCAGAGGAATGCATCAATCAAACAATCAAAATGTCTCGTCGCTTGCCAGTCGTTCAGCCCGCACGGTCCAGTCCCACTGAAAGAAGCTTTGAAACGGAAAACAACCTCAGATCAAATAAACTCCTGGACACCGTTTCAAACAGCACGTAACATATCACATAATCATTTCAGACGAGTGTAGTTTTGTTGTCGTTGGCGCTCGCTGTTAGGAGCTGAAGCCGAGTGCACCTTGAGTGTTTGAAGAGCGTCAGCACTGGACAGTTCCACGCGCTCTGACTGACGGCGGCCGCTCCTTCCGCACGCGCTTCTGCTGTCCAACAGCGCCTCTCAGCAGAGCTGCCCACGACTGCAAATAATCACAAATTTGCTCAAATAAATCAATAGAACACACTGGCCAAGAAATTGACCCAGATTCTTGGTGAGGTGTGGTAAATTTATAAAAGTAGCAAGGGGGCAGTTCACTCCGTATAACATTCTTCATAGATGGGCTATTACCGCACTCCGGTAAGACTTTATGATGAAAGACCATTTATGTTGAAAATGCTAGTTGGAAACAGGTACCTTTTTACAACGTATTTGAGAATGTAGTCGTGTTCAACCTTTCTGGAAACTAGTTATGTCTCCGAAACATCTTTAACCTCTAAATTGTGTTTGTTGTGACAAGTCTCATATTTTGTGTTCTGCCTTGTAGTGCATTTTGTTACATGGTGCATGAAAAAATCTGTAACCTTGTATAATTATGCTAATGTTGTATTTGTTACATATCAACCTTCCGAAAAAAAAGCAATAAAACTAAGAAATCAACAACACTTTTGCAAAATATATTTTATTTGACGTAGTCCTACACTTACATGCGCCATCATGATGTCATCAAGATGCTTTATAAAAGATAAACATATAACTTTACATGCAGGGGCGCTGCACAAGATCCCGGGTCCTATGCATAGGCAGTCCTAATGGGCCCCCCTCCCCTTGAAAATATATATTCCAGACTTTTCAAGGTCCCCCTCTTCCTTTGGGGCCCTGGTAATCAGTTTTACCCCCAGTCCGACGCCCTTGTTTACATGTTAACATGGCAAATGCTAGACTTAAAAAAACATAAAATGACTAGTCTAAATAATGTATATTGATACTGATAGGAAAATAATATTTTCCAAACAAACACTTCCTGCTGGAGTGATAAAACAAACCGCTTGTTTATTTAATTATTATTTTATTTTTTTTGCATTCAGTGATAGTTTTTTAAATGGAATTCAACAGTTATATAGTATATCAATTGTGCGATTGTAAACGAATTAAAACAAATGTATTCAGTTGGTTTTCTACACACACACACACACACACACACATTTAGATAATGTTTAACTTTTTTCCCTCAAGCAGTTTAATCAAAGCTATTGTTTACAACATCAGCAGCATATCAGCAGTGAACACTAGAGGTCGTGTAGTTCTTCGAGGTTGTTCAAGTCTTGTATTTGTTATATTGTCTAAACTAAAATGTTAAATATAAAGTATTACTGCCAACTGTAAAACTGAATGGAGTTCCTGTAAGTACTGTAAAAGGTATAGCAAAGATTCATTTAGATCACAATCAATTATGTGGATCATTACAGTGATTCTTTCTGCTGTGTAATTCTGTCTATGAAGGACTCTGGTTCAAGTGAAGGTCAATCAATGCAACCGAATCTCATACAGAATGACTTCCAGGACAGCTTCGGCTCAACACAAGTGCAAAGAGGTTACAAGAGACAACTTATATGCTGACTGGGATATAAGGTTTGTGATGAAGGTGTAAAATACTGACATAATAGAATAGGCATTTAAAATTCCTCCTTTGCTTTAGTATCTTATGTTCACTAATCTGTAAAAAAAAAAAAAAAAAGGTGTCTGGCGAACACTATAAATGAATGAATTAAAATCATAGAATTATTATATATATATTTATCATAACAACCAAATGCAAATGCTCATGTGGACATTTCTGCACACTTCCCCTTTGAAACCAAAACAAAGGTCTCATGGTGAGTTCTTTGTTTTCATGCCAAAGCTGTCGTCTCCTTGGCAACAGGCTGTAAACTCAAAGCTGCTTCAGGCAAATGCGCAATGAAGACAAAGGACTGACCCTAAAAAGAAAAGGACGCAAACACAGGAACTAATTTAACTTCATTTAACTCAAACATTTCAGTCCAGAGAAGTAACAAACTGCTTACACAGGTGAGTCTTGCTTGTTTAAACATAAGCAAAAGAAAATACTTTTCATTTCCTTATTTAGTAACTATTGTTTAACAAATATTTTATTTTCCTTGGGAAGTTCTATGCTGATATATGCATTATGAATAGTGATTATTAGTTTATAGGGGCTTGCTTTTCTTACGCAGTGAATGCATGGTCATTTAGTGATTTCTACTGTCTACTAATATTACATTTATTAGTAAATTATGCAGAAAGTTGCTTAAGGGAAAATGTCCTAATCAATAACTTCAAAAGCAAACACTGACAATTTATTAAAGCTATACAGATATCTTTAAAAATACAGTACTGAGACTATGCATTTCCTTCAACATAAACACAACCACATGGGGGCAACAAAGTAGTTCTTGTGCATGCTGTGAATATTGAAGACGGCATTCATTACAGTTAGTGCATCAGAACGGCAGCTAATTTTCTGTGTTTGTGCATCTGCCAGAACTCTGGAGCATGAGTAAACATGAAGGAAGCAGATTTGTGGAGCAGCTGTTGAAGGACGAGCTTGAGGCTGTAGCTCTGGGACTGGAGCAGGGAGTCTACGCCTGGGAAGAGATTGACCTGCCTCATGATTCACAGGGCTCCACTCCTCTTATCACTGCCTGCAGGATGGGTCTTACTAGGGTATGAGACAAATGGGTGATACGATCAAAACAAAGTGGAAACTATAGCTGACTTCTGTGTAGGAAAGCTAATGTAGTGTAACAGGGGTTTAATATATTGATTACAATAATGGGCATAATGTTTCACTTACTGTAGTAGCTACTTTCTACTGCTTCCTGCTTTCTTGATTGAATTGCTGCATTATGCATCAAACAACAGTTAGTTTTAAGAGTAATGATATAGAGTCCAATAGGGCTTTGGATTGTTTGTTTTTCTCTGTTTGTGTGTGTCTGTATTACAGGGAATCTTTTGTAGTCATTCTTCTTTCATGTTACAATGTTTCACCACTATGTGGCGACAACACTATCAAATGCACTCATTCAATTCCATAATCCGATGAGTGTCCCACGAAATAATTTCCCATGTCTGTAGCACTTCCATACACTCAGTATCTGAATTTGGTCAGTTTGTTTATTTTTTATTTAATAACTCATTCAGTAGACTATAGTAGTGGAGTAATGAAGGGAATAAAGAATGAAATTATAGGGGGTATCTTCTCTTGAGTCATTGAATCATTTACTCAATTGATTGGAGTAAATTAATGTCTGATTCATTCACAGCTTAATAGCACTCGCTCAGAAGTTGCAACACAATTTTGGAATTATTTTCACTAGAAGAGCAAAAACATACAAACTAACTGCCAATACTGTCTAAAATGTAGATTACTCGGTATTAACTTAATGAGTTGTTGTATAAAAGCAATATCACACTTGAAATCCTAATGTCAGAACTCACACTTTGCTTAAATATTATAAACCTATCATTCACCTGGTTCATTAACATTGTAATAATTCGGATACATTGCTTTTAACATATTTGGAACACAGGTTATGCATTTCCTTCTGAAAGGAGGAGCCGACGCTACACTGTGTAACAATAGCAATCAGACAGCTCTTCATGTTAGTCAACCAGCACTCCAGGGAGAGCTGTTGACGGCTATGATCAGAGACGTACCCCATCAGAGGCAGCTCTCACTAGCAGCCTGGAGGGGAGACCTCTGCTGTCTACAGGACCTGATGGTGAGCAGCTCAGACTTCAACTTCCACTTGCACTTTGACTGTTAGTAATGCGATATCAACCAGAGGTTCACACAAAGCAGGCTAGACTCCATAGGGAGCTCTCTGATGGATCAGTATTGGCCACCTGTCATGTGAGAGCAAGATATTTTTACACTCACCTCAGGCAATGGCTAGAGTAATTACGACAAATAAAGCTTATGTTGTTTGTCTGTTACAGGTCCAGGCAGACTTGTTGGAGTTAAATAAACAGAACAGAGATGGACTGACCCCACTGATGCTGGCTGTAAGGGATGTGGATCTATTTGAAGGATTTGAGACACCATGGGAATATCGACCTGTGGAAGTGGTGAAGGAACTTATGTCTTTTCCAGTGTAAGGACACAAAACATTTCAACTTAATCTGGTCAATCCCTTCTTGGATTTTAATTGGAAATGCAAAATATAAAACAGTAAAATGGAATTTAAGATGAATGTTGATTTAATCGGCCTCTCAAATTTGAGAACGCACCTGCTCTGATTTCCAGTGATCAGAAGATCCTTGATGGAAGAGGTCATACTGCTCTGTGGTACGCTTCTCAGATCAAGAGCACCAAGAAAGAAGAACTCTTCCATATAATGGATTCTTCAATGCAAACAGGTAAAATACTATATATCCATTTTATTTTGCAATGTGGAATTAAGCTGTTCTGTGAAAGTGCAGTAAATGGTAAATGTAATAAGGTGGATAAAACAATTATTTTATCTTCATAAATCATGGACTAGATCTACATTGTGTGTAATCATTTCATATTTTATATGTAGTCCAATCAGTGTTTTCACTGAAGTTAATTATCAAGCATGTGAATGCAATGGTACCAGCAGTAATACCAGTTTAATACAACATCTAATTCTCAAAACACTGTTTAAAGACTTCATACCACTGTTTAAACAGTTTTATAAGAAAAAGCATTCATTTATTTGTAGTGCAATTCATTAGAGACCTGTTTATGTTTATAATGCGATGACTTATTTTAGTATTTGTATTGTATTTTTGGAGAAACAATATTCACGTGTCTGGACACATCTTATCGGCCATCGAGTCCTTCAGTACTCCCCAGCTTCTCTCCTACACATGGCTGTTCCACAGCAGATTCAGATGGGATGAAGGTCAGGTGCTCTCACACTTCTTACATTATATACAATGAATCTTGGCAGTGTGTCTTGCAGAAATCCATTTGCACATACAAGCAGAACGACAGCATAAACCGAGTCAAATAATAAATAAGGCTCAGTGGGATTGTAAATGCAAAGCCAATTAAATGTAGTTTATTTCCTCTGAAATGTTTTGATTAAACCCTTCATGGCGTTTCATTTGGCTGCGTCTTGGTCACAGGCATCACAGCTGGCTAATGATAGTGTTATCTGACTGAATAGACCGTCTCCAGATGGTCAGTAGTCAACAGGTGAATTAGTCATGTGTGATTCTGTGAAAGGTTTTTGTAAGGGAAGCCCATTCTCAAAGCTTTTGTTTCTTGCTGCATACCAGCTGTGTCATTGATAACCTTTCCTTTACTGAACTTTATTTTTTGCAGAAGGATTTAGCTGAGATTATCATGGCACAAAAGGATCATGCAGATATCCACCAAGGTCAGTCAAACAACTAGACTTGTGCATTGTTAAACCTAGAAGACAGAATACAGTGTTAGTTGTACACCTGCAGGATTATTCAAGACAGTGACTCTCTGTGTCCACCGGGCTTTCAGAAGCTTTGGAAGCCTTTTCCACCACCCTCAAACACACACACAAAGAGTAGTCTCAGACTCTCAGCCCGTCCCTCAGAGAATCCATGACAATCGGAGGGGTGTGTCTGACTCTGCTTTTTGGGCTCCTCGGTTTCTAATGAGTCAGACGACACAAAAGTCATCCACAGAGAACCTCTGACTCTCACAGATAAGGATTATGCCAGACTAACATTTGGTTTCACTGAAGCTCGGGCTAATTTAGAGAGGACTGACTTTGTGAAAGGTACATTTTGTATATATACATATTTAGTTTACAAGCTGTGTCTGTATTAATGCACAGTTCAAAGATTAGTGGTCTTTAAGATTTTTAAAATGTTTTTGAAAGACAATTTACAAATCAAAACAGCAGTTTTATTTTTTTATTAAAAAAAAAAAAAAAAAAAAAAGTAATTTATTCCTGATGACAAACTTGAATTTTAAGTAGTCATTACTCCAAATTTTCTTTTTTAATAAATGTTGAAAAAAATAAAAACATAAAAATGTGTTGGCACAGTGGATAAGACACATGCCTTTGGTGTGAGAGACCTGGGTTCGAATCCACTGTGAGACACCAAAGGGTCCCTCAGCAAGACACTTAACTCCTAGTTGCTCCAGAGGTGTGCGACGTCTGACATATATAGCAATTGTAAGTTGCTTTGGATATATATATATATATATATATATATATATATATATAAAGCATCAGCTAAATGAATAAATGTTCTGGCATTCAAAAAAAAAAGTATGTATTTATCCATATACATACATTCGTGCAAATATTCTCCTTCCATAATTCTCATTTCATCTTATTTTATTCTCCTTCAGTAATATAGGTGTTATCAGTTTTTTTACATGACCATTTTACATCTAGCCTTTTCACCCAGAGTGTATTTGGCTGTGTGTCTGCAGATAACAGGATTTGCTTTGAGGGTTGGATGGAGCCAAAGATAGACATCAGCCAAGACGGCAGAGACGAGAGGAAGCGAAGCAGGTTAGCCAGCTGACTGCATACACACCCATTCATCGCTTCCTCATCAAATAAAAATTAGCAAACAGATAAACAAGAGATCCAATCACAAGTCAACAAATCACACTTAAACACCACCAACAGCAGCTGTGTAAACACAAAATTCACAAACAGACCTCACAAACAATTTGCCTGCATGAAACCTCATGTCCATTCAGTAGCTCTCTCTCATTTCTACACAAAGACTGTACAGAGGAGTACAGTTACAGGATCGAGCCGTTGTCAGCATAATACTACGGTTCCAGGCTGTCCCATTATCCAGAGAGAGAAATAGAGAACTTGTCCAAAGAAGATTTAACTGCCCTTACTGCAAATAAACATTCAGCATGTAGAAAAAGAGAAAAAAGATATAGCTCATAGCTCATTTTTAAATGCTTTGAACAATGTGAACATGCTAATGTAAATTAATTTTCACTTAGTCGGACATCCTCCTTGCCTAGCTTATGGAACAACAGAAAAGACTGGGGCAAAATAAGGTCCTTGCATCCATCAGTCAGTCTGACTTCTTCCTCAATACCTGTTCATCCTGCTGCTCATGTCACTCAGCTCAGTAAGTCAGCACCAGTGCTAATGGACCCTCTTCTTGATGCAAGTGTGCTGCTGCAAGCACGGACTAACATTCATAATCGTAAGTATAGACAGCTGTTTATTGTGAAAGAATTTGCTTTTATTTAAAAAATGACACTGATGAATAGATCCATACAGAAATATGCACATACATGCATTTTCTGTAATGCAGTTTGACATATTTTAGTGAATCAGCAAACACAGTAAGCCAAAAAATGTAACTGGGTCCACTTGTTAAGGCTATATCACATTGCACAGATAGATGCCAACAGACATGCTTGTCAAGTTTAGTCGAATCAATGTTTCCCCTGTCGGCATCTGTTGCTGTGGGTCACAGAATGCCTAAGCTCTACTGTAATCTGATGTTTCTCGTCGCTGGTCTGCGTCTGCCAGTGTATTGTGAACTAGCCTTCAGTAAAACTGCATGATATCTAGACTGGGTGTGCGAGGATGTACAAAAGTGTTTGTGGATTCAAAACCACAATCACCATGTTCAGGGCTCTAGACTAACTTTTTGCATTAGTGCGCCTAACTTTTTTTCTTAGGTGCACCAGCACAAAAGTGAAGTGCATCCAAATTTCTGACCGCATCATATTTAACACCGCAGTTTTACAAGTTCACTTTTTTTTCTTTTTTTATATCGCTGTCGATATGGGCGATATTGACTTGCAGCCTAAATGATTAATAAACAATGTGGTTAACAAAGTTCTTTATTTGAAGCACAATTCTACAAGAAAGGTAACAATGAAAAAGTGTTGGTGTTTAACGTGCTTCACTGAGCTAAAATTTTGACTTAAAACATTGCAAGATAAATGAAATAAAAAGAAAATCTGAATTAAGTGTTTTAATTGATTCAAGCTGAACATCTCATGGCTCAATGTCTTATGGACTATCCTCTATTGCAGTCACATGCCCCTCAGATGGCTAAGTCCTGTAGTTTGGCCTTCTTGATCTTTGGCATTGGCTAAACCAGCTGGCCACACTCTCTCTAGCATCAAAATCATCCAGACTTGGCCGCTCTACACGGATTCTTATCAGATCTTCCACTGTCTCTGAATGAAGGGATGCTCTAGTGTCTGATTTGAGTTAAACAGTCCCTAAACAGGTTATACTACTGTTTCAGCTATTAAAATAGTTCAGTTTTGTATGTAATAGCGAAGTGATTATATATTGTTACGTTTTTTTTAAGTTAATTTTGAAAAACGTTTGGATTTTTAAGTTTTTTTTTTTTTTAAGTAACGATCAAGCGCCAGACAATGAGCCTATATTTGATCAATTTAGCCTTCTCAAATCATCACGACTTGTCTAAAATAAAATCTATAGATCTAAAACAGTTCAAACTTATAACAACGTTTAAACGTTAGTCCCAGATAAACATGCGCTGTATCCAATAGTTTCTGCCTAGATGCTTCAGGACATGGAGGTGACAGCTTGATCACTTGCATTTTTTTCAGTGTATAAGCCGTCATTTTTGCTCTTAAAAGTAAAAGTAATACATCATTCTTAATTGCAAAGGGTCTACTTTTATTTGTGTGCACTCATAATAAATCAACAAAATGCTGTGCTTTTATAAAATAAAGAAAACAAACATGATGTGCTTTCTGCCATCCCGTCTTTAACAGGAGTAGAAAAATGAACTGAAACTCAAAGAAAACATACCTCACGGACATGATAAATATATCTATAGAAAGCTTTAAACGAATACTTAATGAAATAAAACAAATCAAAAACAAAAACTCTTTAATTATAATCATAATCTGTAAAGATGCACTTCTCTCTAAAGGCGCGTCTAATGAGGAGATGACAAGTCAGGCTCGGCAACTTCATCTTTGCGACACAGACTCAGTAAACACTAGTTTATTATCAAATAATCAAATATCTCACTATTTCCCCCTGTACCTAGTGGTTTCCCAGTGCCAAAGCAATCAAGCATTAACTGCTCTTTCTGAAGAGACTGTAAGAGTTTCCAAACATCTATAAGTAACATAAGAAGCAAGAAGGGAAGTAGTGCCAGTGTTGATAATTTTTGCTATCTAGAGTCTGTTATTAGGTTAGTCAGTGATCAGGGATACATCTACTCATATTGCCAGGAGCTTGCATTTCAGTTAGAAAAACTGAATGGATTATAAGAGAGTAAAGAACTCACCATTTTAGAGAACATAATCCTGACAGGGCTACATTTACCCCAGAAGTCTCCTCACCTGTTCAGCTGTGTCTGAGAAGAATGCGTGTGGGAACTTAGGGTATTTCGTCATCAGAAGACTATGCATTAGAAGAGACCTTCACTAATACTTTGTAAAATCAATTAGGGAGAGGATAACAGGATGCTCAAGGGGTAGTTTTCAAACAAACATATGCCTAAAACTCTTGCCTAAAGCGGTGTCACCAAAAGCGAGGACACATTCTCAACTTTTAAGTTTTAATATCTGTGTTCAAATGATTGTAATGACTGAAAAGGACTGTTGAGAAGGTTGTCATTTGAGAGGCATATAATAAAAGTTTTCAATTAACTACAGGGCTTGGAGGTGTTAACACAGGGGATGACAATAGCAGACAAAAGGTGAGGAATTATTATAATAATTTTTTTAACTAATTTCAACAAATACAAAAACTCATGCCTTTAATGCCATTTTGAATGTTGTGCTGGGATTTCCAGACACTACCTACTCTATGTTCAAAGTCACCTAAACATCTTGCTCCGCTGGATAATATATATAGGAATGGCTCTGCACGTTCAAGTCTTGAGCACCCACTGCTCTTAAAACAAAGTAGCATATTGCCCATCTCATCACAATCCAGGAGAAGACTGGAAAGGATCTCCAGGCCGTCTTCCAGAAGATCCAGAGGCACCAGAACAGGCAGTGAAGAGAGCAACTCCTGCAGCAGTAGTAGCCAAGAAGAGGATGAGACAGTGCCTCAAGATACACAAAAGATTCATGGGGGCTTAGATAAGTCCCTAAATCTGGAACTGGGGACCTATTTGGATTTGCAGGAGTTCGTCAGTTCAGTAATACACAATACTAGAAAAGATATAACTTCAGACAACAAGAAAGGCTATACATCTATCAAATCATTGACTGCCAGGGATGTCGAGGATGAAATAAGATGCAAGTCTACTAAAACAACTGAAAACTCAGAGGAATTTCTGAGGAAGTCCCCAAATATGGACTGCTGCTCTGTCTCTGAACAGCCCCAGAGCATAATCAGACAAACACAACCTATAGACAGAGGATCCCATTTTATTTCAGGTGAGAAGCATCGTGCTACTGTGGATACTGATGTAGCAGAGCACACTCCACATGAAAAGAAAAAACCCGTTAAGATTATCAAAAGAAATGACAGTAAAGGCAAAACATCTATTCAGACAAATCAGTCATTCAATGTTCTGGCACATAGAAAACAAAGTTCTGTTAAAACCACAAGGAATAGGATAAATTCACCAATTCACTCAAAGGTGCAACTCCGAGAAAGTAAACCCACCAGCCTAGTTATTGCAGTAGAGTCTAACAACAAATATTTGCCAAGAGCAACTTGTAAAAAAACTGCACATGAAGCCCCAACAGCAATGGGGGTCTCTGAACCTTTTCAACACATGAAGTTGAGTGATGACAAGAAACTAAGCGGTAACAGCCAAAACCAACTTCACAGAGATCTAAGAGGTGCAAAAGCATCCAAAAAGCCAGGAACAGGACCAGTACAGCGAACAAGGTCTGCTGTGGATTATGTCACTTACAATGACATGTTTCTGAAGATCAGTCAGGGAGATGAAGGTCCAGCAATCTACGAAATGTTTGCGACTCCAGTTTATGAAAATCTTAGAGTAGACAGTTCTGCGGAGAGAACCAGACAGGTCCATACAGCACTTCAAGTTAAAAGACAAACCAATGGAAAACTGAAGGGCCAAAAAACAGTGGAGGTTAACCGAAGGAAACAAGCTCAATCAGAGAGATCCAGTCGAGCTAAACACAGGCAACTCAAGCGGACGGATACTGTTAACAAAGGAATAAGGAAAAACCCACCTTCTTCAGAGAATAAATGCCATGTCCTTGTAACTTCTGCTCGTGCAGCAGTCCAGCTGAATATATCCAAAATGCACATCGAGGGAGATGGAAGGGAATTATCAACCGCAGAGAGACAACATACTTCCATACTATCAGTGATCGAGGAAGTACTTTCCAACACTGTATCCAAAACTCTCATAAAGGAAATAATACATCAAGAACAAACTCCAATTGATGCAAGTTCCAAAAGTGAACCTGAAATATTCCATGAAACCAAATTGCCATCGGAGCCTCTTATCAATACCTGGACAAGTGACGGAACAGTCTCACCAGTGTACCAAAGCCTTCTAGATGAGGTTGGCGATGGACCTCTCACAGATGACTTGCTGAGGTCTTTGGCAGAGGAGTTGATCTCACTCGAGAGAAGAGATTTTGAAACACTCAAGACTGAAAAGGAATATAGCACAGAGTTCAAACATAATCTGCCTTCAAGATTTAGAATGTTTTTAAATGAGGTAACATTCTAACATATTCCACTTGTTCATCAACCAGCTCTGCTCCTAGATAGCACCTTTCCTGCAGAATTCAGACTACAACCCTGCTTTAACATGCTTACCTGCAATTTATTAAGTTATAACCGTAAAACTAACCCTGAATACCTTGATTAACTGCTTTAGATTTGTTTGACTGGGTTGGAGCTGAAATACCCAGAATGGTAGCTCTTCAGGAGCAGGGTTGGCTACCCCTGCACTATTTCATGGGCCATTACATTGAGTTTCTGTTGTCCATCAGGGTTCATCCTCAGGTGAACTGCATTACACCAATGGATCTTGCTCAGATGATGCCATCACATGGACAAAAGGAGAGGTTCTGGGTAAAGGAGCTTATGGAACAGTAAGCATTTCAATGCAATAATTTTAAAGCACCCTTCTTAGCTTTAACATAAACATTCATGATTTGCAAAAAGTTCTCCATGTATAATCCAATGTAAAGCTTTCACATCTTATTTTCATATTACTATTCATAGGTGTATTGTGGGCTAACCAGTCAAGGTCAGCTGATTGCAGTAAAACAAGTGGCACTGGATGCTTCAACTTCAGAGATGGCAGAAAAAGAGTATGAACGCCTGGAGAGAGAGGTGGATCTTCTCAAGACCCTTCATCATACTAACATTGTTGGTTTCTTGGGCACAGCTCTCTGTGAGAATGCTGTAAGCATCTTCATGGAGTATGTTCCAGGGGGCTCCATCTCAAACATCTTGAGCCAGTTTGGACCCTTGCCAGAGAAGGTCTTTGTTCTATACACTCGACAAATTCTGGAAGGTGTTGCCTATCTTCATGCCAACAGGGTCATCCATAGAGATCTGAAGGGGAACAACATTATGCTTATGCCCAACGGAGTGGTCAAGCTAATCGACTTTGGTTGTGCTCGCCGTCTTAGCTGTCTTCAGACTTCAGCTGGAAGTAAGAGTGACCTTCTGAAGTCTGTGCATGGTACTCCATACTGGATGGCACCAGAGGTGATAAGTGAGACAGGTCATGGACGAAAATCAGACATCTGGAGCATTGGCTGCACCGTGTATGAAATGGCCACAGGAAAGCCACCCCTCGCTCACATGAACAAGATAGCAGCCCTCTTTTACATTGGGGCTCAAAAGGGCTTAATGCCATCTCTGACTGATGACTTCACTACACATGCAAAAGGATTTGTCAAGGCTTGCCTAACCAGGTAATTTTCTCTTACTCAGAAATGAAAGGTTTGCTCTGGATATTTTGCGCTAATGCTTTTTTATTATTTTTTCGTAGTATATTATTAGTCTAATACTGTGTCTACACCAGATGCGACAAAGTGACAATTAAACATCAGTTAAACTTTGTTTTCAGTACATCATAAATAGAACAAGGCATCAGTTTACTGTGGGGGATTTGTCGTGTCGCATCCAGTGTCATTGATTATAATGGGTTCTGTGGTATTTTTTTGCACCGTGCTGCTCGGATCCGGTGTAGACATGGTGTAAGTTCTCCACACACTATCCTTTTTCATATAACAGTGAAACAATTTTCCTCTTTGCAGAGATCCAAAACAAAGACCTTCAGCAGAGGAACTGTTAAGACATGCATTCCTCTCTCATCACAGCCAAGCCTGCAGTAGGCAAATGAACTGAAAACTTAATTCACCAAATCAAAAAGTGACTTTTAAAAACAATTGTGAGGCAACAATTTAACATGGAGAAAAATGTAATTTATAACAGTGAATTAGTCTGGAACTGGAAATAGTCAGATGTGCCAATAAGTTCTTAATGCAATAAATGATCACATAAAGACTGAGGTTAAGGTAGTGGAAACCATGGAATTTTTTATTAAATCTAAATAAAAGAAAAAAAAGAAAAAAGTAGTGCCAGGGTTTGCACTTGCCTTATCCAACTGCAATTCAGCGATCCATAGTAAAATGATGATTTTACAATGCTGGCCTCATTTACCAATATCTTCACACTAAAAAGTATCAAAAAAAAAAAAAGAAAACCATTCATCCGTATTCAGAAATAATGTTAAGGGCCTGTGAAAGCCCAGATCTCTTTGGGTAAGTACTGTGATAATGAACTCAATCTCCTTTTACTCACGTATGTTTCTGGTAATTTATTAAAGGCTACTGCTTCAAGCCAAGAAATATATAAAATGCACTTCACAGCGAAGGTTATGTAAACTTCATAGAACTATACTTTTTGAGGCACAGCCTTTGGCATCCAGCTTAAGGTCATCTTGACGTTCAAAAAAGGTACAAATTGCATGGCCCCTGACAACATGCCAGGTAATTGGCAGGTTGTGGATTGCCTGCTAGTTTACCCTCTCCTGATAGCAACATGGAACACCAGTTCTAGAGCACATCACTGGAAGGCAGCGCTAGAATTGCCAACGTGATAAATTCTAACACTGAGTCACAAAACCCCCCCTACCCCAATATATATATATATATATATATTTTTTTTACAAGCAGCTCCAAACCTGAGAAGTTATGGTACAGCTTTTAACATACGAGAATGTATGTAAATTTTTCTTCACAATCAGTAAACAACTATCTCATCCCTTTCATTATTAACATGCAGCTCACATAGAAGGTATCAGATGAGGGAAAAGGAAACAAATAAACATTCAAGGAACTAAGGAACTTAAATCTTGATTCTGCATTCCTTCTACTAACTTTGTTTAACAAACGAGAGAAGCGTCAGTCATTTTAGAGGGTGCTTTCAGTCTTATAAATTTTCTTGTGGCAAAAACTTTCATCACTCGTTACGCTTTTATCATGATAAGGTTTTTTTTTTTTCATTTTACTATAATGGCCCTGACATTCATATACTGGCTCACGCATTCATACAGACTGCTCGTGAGGGAATACTGAGGAAAGCAGCAGTTACTCAGAGATGGCGAGACTGAACCGAACTGCCAGAAGATCGGGAAGCATTTTTATTTCCTTTCTCTTAATCTTCACATTCCTGTTTTTTCCTCTTCCTAATAATGAAATCTATGCTTGATTTTCTTTTATATTTTATTTTCTTTCCTATCGTTCAAGAGTCCATTCCTTGGGCACTTAACAGCGACTCAAGCGTGTCAAAAGTATCTTTGTTGTCTGTGTGATGGCCATTAGCTAGGCCGGCGCCCTCAGGGCCATGGCTCTCCACTGGTTTCCTGTCCAGTTTCACTAGGGTGCTGAGATGTTCGTAGCCCACCTGGTATGTGACAGGGGGAGGGGGAAGGGAAGGTTAAGAACAGAGCTGTGAGAAGACACACACTGCTGAACAGAGGAACAATGAGAGGAACTACCTGCACTGCCTTTGGAGCTTTTGTTCTTTTTGGAGTGGTGATTGTGGCTGGCTTCGGGGTTAACTCTCTTGCGTGAGGAACTGGAAGCTGAGCTTGTGTCATCGCCGCCAGAACCTACTGGGCTCCGAAGGGCCGAACCAGATGCGGGTGCCTCAAGGCTGCTCCTGCCGTTGCCACTATGTGTGTGCGAGTGGCCGTGTTTGTGATGGTGACGATGGGCTGAGTGGTCTCTGTGTTTCTCCTTGATCACAAGCGGGCTGGAATGTTTGCTCTTTGCAGCACCCTCATCTGAGGAGCTGTGCCGCTCAGAGGAGACCTTTATTTTCATTTTTAGCTCCTCCTTACTTGATCCCCCCTTCTCACTCTGGGAAGGTACCGGAAGACGCAGTTTTAAAGAGCTCCCTTTTTCGCGCTTGTCCTGCCCAGAGACTGGCAGCTTCATCTTCAGGGGCGAGGCAGTGGGTGGCTCCTGCTCCCTGCTGCCCGTGAGACAGTTGGGGCAGGTGCTTGCGGTGATCTGTCTGAGCAACATAGACCTCCGTCTCCACGTTCTGCTGCTCTTGCCTGCGTTTCAGCACAGCCAGCTCAGCAGCGTGTTTCTCCCTGTACTTGTCCAGAGACATTTTCTGTGTGGGTGCTGCAGGTGGAGGATGGGCCGTGGCCTGGTGCTTCACCCCACCGCTGGCCTTGTGTTCGTGTTTGGCAGGGTTGAACTCTGCACTTTTATCAGGCCGGTGTGGATGCATAGAACTGTGTGGGGGAAGCTCTTTGACAGAATACTGGTCTGAGTGCACTTGGTCCTGAGGCCAGTCACTGGGGGCGGTGTAAGTGTATGAGGTTCCTTGCATGTTGGCAATGGAATCAAGAGAAAGACTGCTGCTTGAGTTGCTTGGCAGGGTCACTGGGAAAGATGTTGAGGCTTTGGAGAATGCTGTATTTCTAGAAACTCCGGGAAGGGCATCCATCAAGGCCATGTCCTGGGTTAATGACGGTCCCGCTAAAGAGCCACTGTCTGAGGCTTGACCATCTGATTTGGGCTTCTTAGCAGCTTGTGTAGCCTAGAAATAAACATCGACAACTGTGTTATCCAAATTAACCAATGTAAAGAAACCAATTGCTTTACTTATCTAATCACTTACCCTCCAGTTACGAATCCTCTTTAACCTGCTAGGTGTCTTCTCTAATATTTGCAGAAACTCATGGGTCAGTTCTACAACAAAATTTGAATGAATATAAATCATGGGTGACAAGCAAATAGCACAAAATGAGACTAACATTATAATGTACAGGAATATCCATTTACCATCAAGCAGTTCAAGTGTAACTGAGCTGTCCACATACTCCCACCAGTGCTTGCCATCGGTGGAAACAGGGATCTCCCAGTTGGACCACTTGCAGGCCAGGTGAATGCAGACGCAGGCGATGACTGTGGGCTTGTACTGCAAGCAGAAGGTGGTGAGGTGCAGACTGCAAGAGCAGGACATTATGGAGAAAGAAAAGAGACAAAAAAGAAAGAGCACAAAACGATCAGTCACTAAGCAGATAGAAGGCACTGGTGAACATCTAGAGCAGTGCTTCCCAAACCTGTCCTGGAGGAAACCCTCACCTTGCACATTTTGTATGTCTCCCTAATCAGACACACCCAATTTAGTTTTTGCAGTCTCTACTAATGAGTGGAATCAGGCGTGTTAGATGAGGGAGACACACAAAAGTGCAGGGCAGGGGGGGGGGCTCCAGGACAGGTTTCAGAAACACTGATCTAGAGAATGCTATTATGGAAGCACTGAAGCCACTAATATATTTCCCAGTTGTGAGTAACAATTCAAAAATGTACCTGCACAGTTCAGAAACTACTTTATTTAGCACCATGTGATTTATTAACATTTTGCAATTTAGACATTACAAAAAAAAAGTGTATTTTCCTTAAAAATGTACAGGTCATGCTCAGTAGTTTACAATGGGTACAAGATAAAGAGCAAAAGCCAACAATAGAAGGGAAGCGCCAATCAATATTTTTATTAACCTTAAAAAGCAGGACACTAAAGTTATCCATGTAAAGATACACAGATTGGCATAAGAGGAAATGGTCTATAAGGCCTAATGTTGGAGTGTAATCAGCCAATTCTGATCAGTAGCTGATCAATTGCATCATCCCTATATTTTAAAGGGGTCATATGATGCGATATCATGTTTTCCTTTCTCTTTGGAGTGTTACAAGCCATTTGTGCATAGATAAAATCCCTAAAGTTGCAAAGACTTAAGTCTCTAAACCAAAGATATATTCTTTAAAAAAGTTAAGACTCATTCACAGCCTCCTAAAACACCTAATTTAAACATGCCTCCACATGTCTACGTCACTTTGTGGGAAGATTTGCATAACACCACCCAAATGTTCACGCAAAGAAAAAAGGCATACATTTTATCCTCGCTGTTGTCGCCGCCCCCATGTTGTGGAGACGCTATGTGTGTTTCATTGTGAAAGTGAAGCTACTTTGTTTGCTCTTCCAAAAGAGGACACAAACTACAAATTAGTGGTCAAGTTGTATTTGCAAAACTGTTCCAGAACGGCTCAAGCCAAATATTCAGATGTGTGCAGCTGTTTTCCAGTCCCTCCAGAAAAACGCGGTTTTTATTTGTGATTATGTGGCACGTTTTCTTAAAAAATGCGATGGAATATGCGGGATATTTTTGCAATTTTATGCGATGAAATTGCGTGAACTTGCAAAAACTGCGGTTTGATGAAAAAGAGAAAAAAAGGTCCCCATCACCCTTTTCTCACTAGGCTACTACCTTAATGTAAAGAGTAATTTCTTATTACTTCCTATGATAAGCGGGCATACTAAATCACAGAATATTTAAGTTGCAATCTCTTACTGCAACGTAAATTTTACATACTACTAATATAATTACAACTAAGTTTTTGGGTACTGTTCTGTAACAAAAAAGTGCAATCTTACAACTGTAAACTTCTGAATGAAACTACAACAGTGTTAGTAGCCTAGTGAGAAGGGGGTGTGGGGGAATCACCTTTTTTTTCTCTATTTCATCAAACCGCAGTTTTCGCAAGTTCTCGCAATATAATTTGGCTCCACTGTCATGTAACAAATCGGGAAACTGCTTCGCGCGTTTTTTTGTGCTTATTTTTGTTGGCAAATAAGAATGATTTGCGAGCTTCAAGTTTCACCCTGGTTTCACCGCAGGGTTTGCAGATGATGTTCACATCACGTAATTACGTCACTTCATAAGGTTCCCATGGCAATAGGGGGAAAATGGCGCTTTACTTGTGTGAAGTAAACGCAACATTTATCAACTTTCTGCTAATATATATGTGATTTTTTTGCAACCAAAATACAGGGATTATGAAATCATGCTAGCACCGCATATTTTGCTTCCTGAAATCGGCAATTTATGCGGCAAAAGAGCAGCGTATTTGAAAAAATGTGACCCCGTATATGTGGCCTTTGGCTGATTATGCATTAAATCAGGCGATCGCATAATCGCGTTTTTCTGGAGGGACTGATCATTCGCCATCCTCATCCCTCTCTCAAAATAATTTGCCCCCAATGTCATGTAACACACCGGGTAACTGCTCTGCGCGGTCTTTTGCGCTTATTTTTGTTGGCAGATGAGAATGATTTGCGTGCTTCACCCTGGTTTCACCGCGGGCTTCACAGATGATGTTCACGTCGCGCAATTACGTCACTTCATAAGGTTCCCATTGGAAAATAATGGCGATTTACCTGTGTGACGTAAACGCAACATTTTTCAACTTTCTGCTAAGATATATGTGACTTTTTTGCAACGAAAATTATTATTATTATGAAATCATGCTACCTCCGCATATTTTGCTTCCTGAAATCGTCAATTTATGCGGCGAAATTTGAAAAAATGCGACCCCCGCATAAATATGCGGCCCTTGGCTGTTTATGCATTAAATCATGCGATCGCATAATCGCGTTTTTCTGGAGGGACTGGTTTTCTGAACCAGTAGCCTACAATGGCAGTGTTTTGACAAATAATACTGACTCATAGCCTGTAAGTATATTTTCATATTTAAAAGATATGCCTCTGCCGATTCAAACACAAGTTTTGAGCAGTTGAGGGTAGCGCTTGTTTGTCATTTCTGAGATCACAAATGTAGGCATAGTTTTATGTTTACGTGGCACGATGCAATGCATAAAAAGACATTAATAAATCATTATGTAATCAGTAATTATGTACCCACTTGTTATAACAAATACCTCATTTGCATTGGGTTTTATTGGATTTGTCTCATAGCACTGGGACACACGGCATCACAGTATGGAAAGGGACGTAACATTTCTGTCACATGCTTAAGGTATTCGGCCAATCACAACGTACTGCATAGCAGGAAAATTAGCATCCACCTCGATTTTCAGAACGATGAGATTTGTACAAATCAATGCGTTTCAGAAAGGTATGGCAGTACGTAGAAAATAATGATAAATTGATCTTTAACTGCATAAACACATTCCATTTCACCAAATACACAATCACTTATTTATTTTTAGCAACGTCATATGACCCCTTTAAATTTAGAATAGCAGTAGAAAGCATAAAAACATTCTATAAAATGAGTTTTACTTTGTGAAAAAAAAAATCTGTGCAAGCAAAAAAAAAAAAAAAAAGGTTTGTTACTCATAATCAAGGATGAATTTGATACTATTGACATATTACTGTACATTCAATAACAGCCATAAAAAGCCTGCATTCAACAATCATATGGAACTATAAAGCAAACAAGCATATGGTTACCATCCATATTTACCACATAAGAATCGCAGCCCACATAATAAAAACAAAGCAGGACTGTCTGTTTGGCCTCATCAAGAGCTTGTTCTTTAATCTCTGTAAACTTGTCTACATCTTAAAAAAAAACAATGTTACTATTTGAAGTATGTGAAGGTAGTTACTTGTTCTACTATGGGGAAAAAGGGAATGCATAAGAACTACATCATTAGTCCCTGAAGAAATATGCTAACAATCTTACATTGAACATAGTAGTGTTGTACTGACATTTGAGACAAATAGCATTAAACCAAAGCCTCAGTCAAAGCTGGATGGTAACCCTGTGCTACAGAACAGAATCAATGTTTGGACATGGGGCGAGAGGAGACTATAAATCCTAATGCAACAAAGACAAACAAATAATAACTGCAACATTCATAAGCTGCATTAGCAATAGGCGATCAGGATCTAAAAGAAAAGCAGCCTCTACTTAAAAAAAAAAAAAAAAAAAAAAAAACCTTGATGGCCATATAATACGCAGACCATGTGTTGAGCATATGCCGCTCTAGTCCCATGTTCAGACATCGTATACAATGCTGAAGTATCCCTATTCAAACAAGGGGGCAAACACTAATGACAGCTAACCTGATTTAAAAATAACTACACAATAAGGGACAAACACAAACAACAACAACAAAAAATTCTATTGATTAAATTAATGACGACTACACCCTTTAAGGACCTTTTGTTACACACCTGATACAAACAATTTTTCAAGATTATAATTGGTATAAAAATACATTTTAAAAATAAGAAAACCAAACAGGTCCTTAATGGGTTAATTTGCAATAAACAAGGTATATCACAACGGAACCACAACAAATGTCTATCTCAAAATCAATTCAGGCATTAAAAAAAAAAAAAACAACAACTTCTAAATAGTCTGAATACGAAATACCAAAAGAAAGGTTCAATTATCACTTTGAGAATAACAAAATCATAGGAAAAAACAAAGGGGTCTGGGTACTTACCGTGAGGACTTCTATGTAATGTTTACATCTGTGTAATCTTTAGCTGCTATTCAGGCTACCAAAGCGTCTTTTTTAGACAAATGCACTTCTGTAACCGAGCAAAACGTGAGGTTCAAGAGCACCACTACACTTCACATTGTGCATTCAACCCCTCTGTGCCAACAATGATCCCCCGTACAATACACCGCACTGCAACCGGGGCCGGTGCCACCGAACCCCTCCCCACCCTGCTCTGAGGGCATGTTTGAGAGAGGGGGGGCGTCCCAGTAGCCACCGGTGCAAGGAGGGCGTTGGACACTGGTAGGGTAACCTGCAGTAAAGGAAGCTATAGTGTGCAGTCACAGTGCAACAAATGAGGTTCTGGATAACAACCTGTTGGTAGCCATGAAATAGGAAGTCTGTGCCAGATCCTTGCTTGCTGTGAAAGTAAACAGAGAGGGAGAGAGAATGGCAAAAGAATGAGTGTAAGTCAAACTATACATGCAAGTAAGAATAAGACACATTTACCCTCAATACAGTGAGGTTTACCTCTCCCTGAACTCCATGCTTAGCCATAATTCAAAAGCCAATAGTTTGATTCAAACATTAAGCACTGTTTTATATCTAAAGTTGGTTGCAGAGAGCATATGAAGGAAAATCTATACCTCGCACTAGCTGGGAACATTTCACTACATCAGTGTGTGGATGTTCAATTGTTATTTCAAAGCCTGCAATATAAAGCACATGAATTTCATTCAAAGCTGAATCACACTGATATCAACACCTGTGGATCATGAAAGATAACCATGCATTAGTTAGACCAATTTGGTTTCTTTGCAACAACATTCAAAATCATAATTTAGTGATGATGATACAACTTTTGCTTTTTCTCTAAAAAGTGACCCACTGTCAGCAAGTCTTCTATGTCCACTCTAATATTCAGTTGAGAGAAACCTCCTTTCATAGACTTACCTAAAGTCTGCAGCACTATGGTTTCAAGTATCACCAGCTCTTGAGCTTGCTGGAGGTATGCCTGAAGTTCAATAGACAATCATTACATGAGGCTTGTAATGTGTCTTTCTGTATCTTCAACCCATAAACTGAATTCTCTGCACTCTTCCAATTACAGGCAACATTAATTGTTTGCCACACAATTATTTTCTATTTTGTCTTTTTCAAGACAATTTTTCTCATTCACGAGAGATTTCTGTCCCAGCACTGACATGCTGGATGTCTAATGTCAGTGTCTCACTAGTCTATTTTCACTTGTAAGCCTCATTTACAGTGTTGCCTGGGAATCGAAGGGAGTCAAGGGTTCTGTGAGATTCACATGAACGGGAAAGAAATAGCAGAGGCATTTATATAATCTGTCTCCCCACTGTCATTCTTAGAGGAATAGTTTGCTCAAAAATTAAAACTCCATCATCATTTACTCATCCGCATGTTGTTCCAGAGCCATAAAAGATTAGTTTATCTTCAGAACAAATGTAGATCAATATTTCTCGATTTCTTGAAATGGATCTCTGTCCCTCAAGTGAAAGTTAATTCATTAAAAACTTTCAAATATGGTCAGGGGAACTTGCATGACACACAAGATCAAACCTCATTCATTGGTAGATCATGCATGTTTGAGCTTCCTTTAACCGATTAACGCTTATATGTGCACAACAGCTAAAATGAAATTTATTCACATTTATATGATCATGTCCGAGACTTGGATTAAATCATTTGATTCATATGGATTTATGCTCACTCTATCAACTTTTTGAAGTGTCAAAGTTTTAGGTGAATACTTGAAATAGAGGCAAAAAAAAAAAAATCTGTCATTTAAATAAACATATTTTGTGTTTTGAACGAACAAAAATCCTATGGGTTTGGAACCCAAGAGGTTGAGTTAATGATGACATTTTATTTTAATTTTTTGGGGGATGAAATAAACTTGCAATCACTGTGTGTGACAGACATGATAAAAGAGGACAAGATTTTTAAAAACTGTTGAAACTAATCAAAGTCAAGTTGTTTGGAGTTGACTAGTGAGACGACTGATTCTGTAGTGACAGGAGCGAAACACTCTTATGGATGCAAGTGTAGCTGAAATTACCCAGTGTGATGAAAAGGTTGAGGAAATTGAAGAAGAAATAACAAAACAATAATAATACTAAGGACTTACATTACTCTTTGTATCCAGTGGAGGTTCCTGGGGGTTTAAACACGCATGCGCTACTTTAATGACATGTTCGAGTTTCCGTGGTTGCTCTTCAACTTTTGCAGCCAGAAATAATGTCGTTGGGGAGATGGTCTGGAGAGGAAAGGAAAAAAATATCATGGTCATGTCAAAAGATGTAAGCATATTTTAAACAGTTATTTAGCTTAAAATGAAAATGCTGTCATCATTTACTCTTATGATGTTCCAAACCCATTAGACTTTAATTCTTCTTCAAAACACAAATGAAGATATTTTTAACTTAGCCTGAAAGATTTCTTAAAGTTCATAAAATGATTATTAAAAATGAGCCTATTTCTGCAGTTTAGTCTTCTGAAGAGACACAATTGCTTTAAATAAACAGATTTCATTTAGGCTTTTATTCACATAGAACCAATGCATTTTGTTCTCCGGTTTATTGCGGTGGTTAACAGAGTCCTATAACGCATCTATTTCATTTTCGTTTTGGAAACCGCAGTAACGGTTGCACCGAAAGACCATTCTCACACTCCAGGGGAAGCACAGGCTCATGAATATTCATATGGTTGAGAAGGGTATATGTAATAGATGCAAGCAGTGTGGATGGAAACACTTACATTTCTGTGGAATTTGGTGAAAGAGTGGTTCATATAAAATCTGTGCATGTAAACAATGGCAGTATTTATTGTGAGTTGAGAACTGATGTTAAGGGTTAAGGAAAACGTAGTTACGTAACTTCAGCCATTAACTGACTGAACGTATTACGTATCCGTACGTATTACGAACACTTTACGTATTCGCATTTCGTACCGATACAATTTGCCAGAAATACCAATATTAATATTTTTAAACAAACGTCAAAATGTTTACATAAATCATACCTTGACATGGTTTAGTAGTGCAGAGCGGATTTAATTTTTACGGTAACCGGCCTGCTCGCGTGCCCCTGACATCACAAATGCGCGTGAGCTGCGTGCTCTCACACGCCTGAGCTACTTGAACATAAACAACATAAATTCAAGGTACAACTAGCTCATTATTATGCTACATATATATTATATAAATATACAAATTGTAAATATACAAATCGTACTTTAAACACTTGTACAACATTAACATTAATCAGCGAGCGCCTGTCCTAGACTAAATGCGCTCTACTACCATAAGGGTGTTTAATTAACAACCTCAAATAATTTCAGTCGCGTTCAGTTATTACAGATATTCGTGGTAAGTTACAAAATAAATGATAGATATTATCGATGTGAAGGCAACATAACCAGTCACTGCGAGATACAGAAACGGGCCCGATGCTGTTGATCAGCGCGTCTAAAGGATACACATTTAGTCTCTGGCCCATGTCCTGAATAAGATTCGCGGCTTGCTGTCGATAAGACAGCTCTCTGTCCGGCTCCATTCCGCAGCGGCGGGACGGGGTGTTTTCGAGCTGTTCCCGGGTAAAAAACCATTTGGACGATGAACCCCGGCACGCCGCCATTACCGTCCAGCAGACGAACAGAGAACGACGGTCACGTATTTTCACATAAGTCACGTGCACGCGACGTAAAGTCTTTGACGTACGTCTCACAAGTTTCTGCTGGGAACTGTAGTTTACTTTCTTATTTTGAGGTTTTATGGTGGTTGGCAAACCAGCTTTTGGTGCATATTCTGCCACCTAGTGGGATGGAGTGTGAGGCGACGATATCAAGGGAAATGCTAATAATAATACTAATAAGTAAAAAAAAAAAAAAATTGTTAACTATTTATTATATACATTTTTTCTTTCCAGAAAATAAATGAGGGCTTTATGACAACTGTTTAACACGGACGGATGGACGGACAGACAGACAGACATGGATAGATGGATAGCGGTTTATCTTACCTTTAGTGAACTATCAAACTCATCCATGGATTCAATTAATGGCTCCCGTTCCCCCAGTGGAAATGGGTAATCTGTGCCTAACATCATTTTATCTTGCAAGAAAGAGAATCCTTTAATACGTCATTGTTTATTATACTTTGTTACAGTAGCTGAACGTCATGGAAAAGTGGAGTGGTTAGTGGAAAGAGCATGAACTGTCACTCCTAAAAAAATTAAAACAAATCTCGGTAATAGATATAACAATACACTAAAGTTTAAGTGGTCTGAAGATAATGTAAATGTAGATAAGTATTTTAGATATAAAATATTTATTTATTTGATAAAAAGAAAAAAAAAAATCACTGAGAAATAACCACCGCTTTACTGTCTTTACCATACTTGTCCTCCAAGCATCTGCATCCCAGCAGTTTTCCTGCTCACTTCCATCCACTTCCACATACCATCCTTTTCCATCATTTTAGCTTCTCCCTTGTACACACAAATCCATGCTGTGTTTTTCAAAAGGGAAAAATTAGCCAAATCTGACATTTCTGTGCCTATGGACTGATATTCACACAGCCACATGGCACTATGTATTTTCAGCCACTTGGCGGCAGTGTGGAAAAAGGTCAAATACATACAGTAATACAGTAATGCAGTGGACTTTAGTCAGGAAGGAGGTGCAAAGTTTTTAGCATGACAAGCATCAGCAGTCAATGTTCATCTTGCAGTGCAGAGAATAAGAGTGGTAAATTAGGATGAAAATTATTGCAGTTATTTAGTCTATATTGTTGTTCATTTATTACAAGGTACATTATGTTTTAAGACACAGCTTTGGGTGTGTTTATATATGCAGCAGCCGTATTATCGTGCTCAAGGTGAATGGGTTTAAGTCTGACATTTTACTGAAGCTAAAGCCCATGTGGAGCTCTACAGCTGCTCAGACAGGGAGTGCAGGGAAGGCCTGCTGTCCTCTTTTTCCACACACAAAAGCACTTCTTTCCTGCCAATATTCTCAAGAATGCATGCTTTCTAGGAAGTCTTGCTCATTTTGAAAAGAAAAGCAGTGGACCCTGAAGAGGAATTAATGCAAAAAACTGGGCTGCAACAGTGACACACATCAAATTTTTTTAATAAGCATTATTCTTATGCTTATTCAGTGGATCCATTTTAGAGTTCTTCCTACTGCACCGGAGAACAGAATAAGCTGAGTATCCGAGTAGACCAGAAACCACCTGAGACACCAGCTGAAGCGCAGTACAGAACAATCCAATTACTCTAAAGGCCTGCAGGTATAAAAGAAGCTGGCAGATGCTTAAACATCCTCCTGTTCTGAGTGGAGGATCAGATCTGTCTCTGCTGCCCACTCATTCCTCATGGAGGTCGTAACATACTCTCACACACTCACGCTTTCTGTCTGTAAGCGCTCATACCAGCTGGATCTATGGCTAACCATGCAGAACTCTTTCTGTCCAGCTGGTGTCTTCTTCGTTTTCAGTATATTAAATGATGGGGGAAAAACAGAACACATTTACAACTGACCAAAATATATTAAAATCCAGCAGGGGCAATTAGAATCTTGTCTGAAGAAACAAGGAAATGTTAAATAATTAAAAACTGTTGAAAAATGTTACGGGCAAGGTAATCTCGGTTAACATTGGATAGCACATTATATAAAGATAACTTCTGTTTCAGGTCAGACCATTCCTTTGGTACAATATGATTATGAATATCAGTCTGCTGATAATGAGAGCCCAAATTGTAGGCCTGAAGATTTGACAACCTTGTTAATTAAATCTTCACCCCTTGTGCAGTTGTGAATGTTCAGCAGTGTGTGAAACAGAAGACAAATATTCCCACCCCTGTCCTGTCTTCTGAAATGGCCTAATGAAAACCCCTGAGAAGAGACACACCAACCCGTATTAGCTTGTCTGCAAGAGCTTATTGTCAGAACAAATTAATGTCTTTGTAACTTAAGAAATATATGTCAGTCATTTGCATGCAATACCAATGGTTAAAAATGAATAAACACAAAAATAAGGTTTGAAAATTCATAAGGAGAGACTGCTGCATGCAATCTTTCAGGAGTATTTCAATGAATTCAGGAATTATCAGCCCTACCTTATCCATTTATTTTACATCCTTCACAGCAGTGTCCTCTAGCGGTTACTTGGGGTAGGGCACCAGACGCTACAAGCATGAAACCTTTTCATTGTTGACAGTCTGTTCAGTTTTATTGATTTACACATATGCGAATAATAATGAATAATGTTTAAAATATATAAACTAAAAATCCAAGTGTGTTTGACTAGTGTGATGCTCCGTGCCAAGCTCAAGAGTGGTTTGTTTAGCCAGCCCTGGCTCGGTTGGAAGAGGTGGGCCAGAGCACGGTCCAGTTGGGCTCTGGTGTGATACGCATGAAGTGTTGGAGGGCTGAACTTTTGATACATTCAGCATGATTGAGTGAACATTTCTGAGCGTCAAAAAGTGATAGATTTGTAAACCAATATATTATAGGAGGGCCGTGTGTTACCGTGTCCCAGACGACTCAAAATAATAAACCAAAAAGTTTAAAAAAACGAAGCACTCCACTGGTGCTGAGCGAGAGCAAGAGGAATATTATTCCTGCCACCCCAAATGCTCTCACTGGTTAAGACACGTGATGACACCCATCCCAAGCCAGTAGGGTCAAGTTCAAGCTCAAACCAGTGCACAACGTTTTGAACGACTTGTTTCCTGGAAACGGTGTGGCAACAGTGTGCAAGGGGTTTGAGATACATTGCCACTGTATAAAAAACCAGAAACCCTACCCCTAAACCTAGTTATGGGTAGGTTTAGGGGTGGGGTTAGGATTTTATACAGTGGCTGAATCCGATAACTTAGGCAGGTGACTTGCCGCCTTGCTGCTGCATCAGGCATTGACTTTGCAGGCAGCGTTTTTGCACGAAGGCACCTCATGAAACTAATTTTGGACAGGATTCTGAGGCAGAGTAATGGTTTAATGATTAGCAAAATGTTTAGCTTTGGTTTCAGTCGCGTTCAGTTATTACAGATATTTGTGGTAAGTTACACAAAAATGATAGATATTATCGATGTGAAGGCAACATGAAGAGTCACTGCGAGAGACAAAATTGTACTTGTGAGGAATTAGCCACCTCCTAAAATTGGCTACGTACGAAGTGGTCATGATATAGCGTTGGTCCAGCCCTATTTGAAACATAATTTAATTCAGTGATGAACATGTTCATCAGCTGTTTACTCCAGCTTTCAGAGTAATATGATCAGATATCAGTATATTGATTTATTCTCAGTGTTGGAAACAGTTGTTTTTGCTGCTTAATATTTTTTTGGATACTGTGGCTGGGACATTTTGTTCAGGATTTTTTTGATGTATAGAAAGCTAAAAAGAATAGCATTGATAATAGATCATCATATTGTAATGATAATGTGAGACTGAAGACCAGTGTAAAGGCTGTTGAAAATTTTTATTTGCATCACTGAAATAAATAACATAAAAAACACCAAAATATTTTGAAAGGCTGCGTGTGTATTCTAGGCTGTATATAGCCTATATATACAGGTGCTGGTCATATGATTAGAATATCATCAAAAAGTTTATTTATTTCACTTATTCCATTCAAAAAGTGAAACTTGTATATTATATTCATTCATTACACACAGACTGATATATTTAAAATGTTTATTTCTTTTAATTTTGATGATTATAACTGACAACTAAGGAAAATCTCAAATTCAGTATCTTAGAAAATGTGAATATTACTTAAGACCAATACGAAGATAGGATTTTTGAAATCTTGGCCAACTGAAAAGTATGAACATGGCAGTATAAGCATGTACACAACTCAATACTTAGTTGGGGCTCCTTTTGCCTGAATTACTGCAGCAATGCGGCGTGGCATGGAGTCGATCAGTCTGTGGCACGGCTCAGGTGTTATGAGAGCCCAGGCTGCTCTGATAGTGGTCTACAGCTCTTCTGCATTGTTGAGTCTGGCATATCGCATCTTCCTCTTCACAATACCCATAGATTTTCGATGGGGTTAAGGTCAGTTTGCTGGCCAATTAAGCCATGGTCCTTAAACCAGGTAGCTTTGGCACTCTATGAAATCTGCATCTCCATAAAGGTGGTCACCAACAAGAAGCATGAAGTGCTCTAAAACTTTCTGGTATACGGCTGCATTGACCTTGGACCTCAGAAAACACAGTGACCCAACACCCAACGGATGACATGGCATCCCAAACCATCACTGACTGTGGAAACTTTACACTGAACCTCAAACAACGTGGATTGTGTGCCTCTCCTCTCTTTCTCCAGACTCTGGGACCCTGTTTTCCAAAGGAAATGCAAAATTTACTTTCATCAGAGAACATAACTTTGGACCACTCAGCAGCAGGTCCAGTCCTTTTTGTCTTTAGCTCAGGTGAGATGCTTCTGACAATGTCTGTTGTTCAAGAGTGGCTTGGCACAAGGAATGCGACAGCTGAAAACCCATGTCTTGCATACGTCTGTGTGTAGTGATTCTTGAAGCACTGACTCCAGCTGCAGTCCACTCTTAGTGAATCTCCCCCAGATTTTTGAATGTGTTTTGCTTCACAATCCTCTCCACTTTTTTCTACCCTATCTTTTCCTTCCCTTCGCCTCTCTATTAATGTGCTTGAAAACAGAGCTCTGTGAACAGCCAGACTCTTTTTTTCTGAGATAATGAATTTGGGATTTTCCTTAGTTGTCAGTGATAATCATCAAAATTAAAAGACATAAACATTTGAAATATACAAGTCTGTGTGTAATGATTGAATATCATATACAAGTTTCACTTTTTGAATGGAATTAGTGAAATAAATCAACTTTTTGATGATATTCTAATTATATGACCAGCATACACACACCTTTCTTTTTTACTCTTACTCAAGCAGCTATTCAGACGATTATTTTACTTTTAATTGAGTAGCTTTTGGGTACTCTACCCACCTCTGTGTGGAAGACAAAAGACAACGAGTGGAACACTGAAAAGGGCGGGCTATAAAGTCTTTGGCGGTGTCCTTCAGTGCGCAAAGTCATTTTGTTTAGATTTATTGTTTTCTATCGGAAATGGAAACGAAGTTGTGTGTGACTGTTGACTGCAGTTTGGAGCGGGTTTATCTCACCAAAGAGCGATAATGGAACTTACCATCAGTTGTCCCTCAAACCCTGTTCATCGTTTGGAGCGGGTCCACTAATGAGAAAATGGAAATCCCGGACTGGATCATGAGCCTTACAGAAGGTTTGAGCAAGGAGGGAAAAAGTTACTGTTGCTCCGTTCCACTTAATTTAAATCCTGTCCGTTGCTTGGTAACCTGCCAAACTTGGCGCTTTGGATTCTTTAGGAGGTATTTTCGTTCGCTGTGAATGAATATAGCAAATATGCGAGGCCAACTTTTCTCCATAATTTCGGGGGGGGGGGGGGGGGGGGGGAATGAATTAACTTTTAAACGAAGCAGCTTTCTGTTGGTCAACTGCTCAGACCAACTCAAACCCATTGCGGGCTAAGGGAATGTGGAACAACGTTGAACGCACCTTACCTGGCTTTTCTCCTCTGAAACATAAGTTAATAAAAATATAAACTTGTTATACTACTTCTGTAAATCAGTATCACAATTGTGTTATAGATATCAGATTGAATCACGCTTTGTATTTAGCCTAAAACACGTGGGGAGATATTGCTGTTAGATTTGAATGAATAGAATAAAACGGAAAAATAAAATCATTAGCCTATAATATAAGGTTATCTGACTGAAGGTTGGAGACAGCTAGGCTGTGGCAGGTACCCTGTCAAATTCACCTGACAAGATCGTTTCTCAAGTCACAGGCTATACAGCTTTATCTCCTCGATCGGATGTTGTGCAAAAGTCATATGTTGAAACCAGACAGCGATAAAAAAAAAAAAAAATCTTCCTCATCCGCACGTCAAATTACATTTGGGTGGCTGCAATTCTTGCGCTCGGATTGGAGTTGTTCTCGGTGGGAGGGTGTGGTGGGGGTCCGTTGCTGATGCTGGGCAGATTGCGTTTATCTCCGCATCTCTGCTCCGCTACCCTTAATGCTGCCACTGGATGGCTGCGCGTCGCACTTCGACGTGAGATCATATATTGAGGGCTTCATCTGATTAGAGAATGCAAACAAACATGACAGACAGTACGACTTCTGATCCATGCCCTGTTCCTAATCCGACTATTGTTGACCCGTCGGCTGTGCGAAACGGACAATGCGCCGCTGCCCAGGATCCGAACCTACCCAAAAGAGGGAGCCAGGACGATCCTTTCAACATGGACCGGGACCAGGAGATGAAAATCACAGATAGCGTTGAGGGCCAAGGTAAACGCACCTTATCTCTCTAACATACAACAGATCGAGCTGCACTTTTTTGGAGTTGTTTGAGAAATGTATTTAAAACACAATGAGATTCTTTAAAGTAATTTATTTGGAATGCATGTGAATAAAACTGAAAGGCTGGAGAAGGTTGCGGTCCAGTGGAGCACGCAGGCGCGCGCTCTTGAAGCTAGCCTATTAATAATTCAGGTGAGCACAAAACACTCGCAGTTTAACTTAAAAAACAGAACAGAGAAAGACTAAGCATCCTTATAGAACAACAAAATAGGTTTAGCTCGTAAGGGAATAGATGGACATTGTTTATTATATAAAATATTGTTCTGTCTGTTTCAATGGAACAGCTTGATTTGTTTCATTCAGTTTCGTCGTCGCGCTCTGTGTCTCATTGAGTCTGTTTGACACTTCACCACAAGCGGCTCCATAAGTTTCATGTTTGGGAAAAAATGTTTTGTGGATAATGTAACGCATAGACTATATTTCGTTCCTTATGTTATCATCATAAACTTTGTTACTATATAAATCAATGTTGTCTTCAGCAGTGATTTGACTTGGCTTGTAGGCTGCGTCACGGTGCGATTTTCTCCGGTATTTCGGACAATCCTTTGGCTACGACAAAATTATTTATTATCAATTTCTGTGTAACTAATTAGTATATATACATATGAATCTTTATAAGAAGTTGTTTATTTGATATTCTCATACCGTTGTTTAGGCTACTGTGTTTGTGTTGACGTGGTTAGAAATTTGTTGTTCAAAATAGTTGTAGTCAAGATTCAAGTGAATGAAAATCGTATGTGTGTGTATTTTCATCAAATCTCTGAATTTTATACAAAATGTTTTTTTTTATTATTATTGCAACAAACGTATGCATTCTTAAGTGATGTGACATTCAGCCAAGCATGACCCATACTCAGAATTCGTGCTCTTCATTTAACCCATCCAAAGTGCACACACACAGAGCGGTGAGAACACACACACTGTGAACACACACTAGCAGTGGGCAGCCATTTATGCTGCGGCGCCCGGGGAGCAGTTGGGGGTTCGGTGCCTTGCTCAAGGGCACCTAAGTCGTGGTATTGCCGGCCCAAGATTTGAACTCACAACCCTAGGTTTAGGAGTCAAAATCCCTAACCACTAGGCCACGACTTCCCCTTAAAGGGTTAGTTCACCCAGAAATGAAAATTAGCCTGTGTTGTACTCACCCTCGAGGCATCCTAGGTGTATACGACTTTCTTCTTTCAGACATCCGATCTTAGTTATATAAAAAATTGTCCTGGCAGTTCCAAGCGTTATCAATGCAGTGGGCAGGTGTTTCTGTTCAACGGTCCACAAGACGTCAAATAAAGCACATGCATCCATAGTAAAACATGGCTCCGGAGGGTAAATAAAGGCCTCCTATTGTGAATCCACGCATTTTTGAATCCATACATTCTCTCACTTCATTTAACTGTGGTACGCGGAAGCCGTTCTGCAGATAGCATAGGACATCGGCGTTACGTGATTAATGATGAACATAGAGAGAGAACACCACACAATGACGGTCATAAACTAGAAGTACAGACTTAAGATTTGTAAAGAAAAATGGTGGAGGATTTCAGTGTAAGCCAAGAGGAGACTGGTTTTACTTTGCTAAAGTAAGGAAACTTTGCTTCCTTTGCTCCTGAAAACAAACCAGTGAAACGAACATATCTCTGAGGTGTGTGCTGCACATACATGCTGCATCATCTGCCTGGAACGACTTCCGTATACAACAGATACTGGAAGTGAGAGAAAAGTGTTTTTTTATGTTTGAAATATGGATATTTTAGGAAGATATTTATAGATATTTTAGAAAAACGAATGGATTTGCTACAGGAGGCCTTTATTCATGCCCCAAAGGTACTTTTTATTATGGATGCGCATGCTTTATTTGACGTCTTGTGACTGTTGAACAGAAACATCCACCCACTGCAATGATAACGCTTGGAATAGCCAGAACAATTTTTTATATAACTGAGATTGGATTCGTCTAAAGAGAAGAAAGTCTAATACACCTAGGATGCCTCGAGGGTGAGTAAAACACAACCGTTTAAGCTTTTGTTAACCTGCATGTTGACAAAACTCTAACCATTTGGAGTAAACAAATATTTTAGTTTACTATCTGGCCATCTTTGATGGTTATGTCTTTGCTGTAAAAGACTGGAATATTTTGTTTCTGCTACTCCTCAAGCTGAATCTACACTGATTCATTACCTCCAGTGGAGCTGTTCAGAGGTGCATCTGATCTCATATCAGCACTTCTACTCTTGAAGCAGCATTAGTCTCTGCGCCTGCAGGATCTGAGCCTGGCTGTATGCTGCAGCACCCCCTGTGCAATCAGTTTGAGCCACTGAATAATTTATAAAACCTTTAAATTCCGGTGAAATTGTGGGGGCATTAGAATGAGACTAAGAAGCCCTAGAAAAATAAAATTTAAAGATGAAGCAAAAACAGGAGTTTTAATTAAAAGCAGCAGTCTGTAGTTTACATTATCGGCACTTGGATTATTTAATTATATTTTGAAAATTTATGCTAGTTTACTATTTTGGTATCATGTCTACATTTCAGATAAGGTCTGTCTGCTCAAGACTTTCAGTTACTTAAACCAGCAGTTGCAGCCAGGATGGACAGCTAGTTTAGGATAGAAATGAATTGGCAGCCTTCAGTGAATTCCTTGGCACGTAAAGCAAGTAGAAACTTTAGGCTGCCAGGGCCAGTTGGCAGTCACAATTGTTGGCAGTGCTGTCTTATGTTCTATGAACACAATCAGATTTCTATAATTTTTCTACTTAATCCCAATGATAAACAAACGGGGTCACAATTGATTATTAAAATAATATGGATTAAAAACAGTTTCTTCATATTTATTCATTGCATTTGGACATGCAGCCCTTTTGTCCAAAAAATCTGTTTATAAAGAGAAGCATATCCTGTTTTTCTAAGTAACATCATTAATGCCAAAAATGGCTTAATTCCACTTACAGCTTTTCCTACAAGTTGAATCAAAAGCTAATCTTTTAGCCGACATCCTTTAATCCACTAAAAAGAATGTTTCTCTCTTTCATGCAAACCCTATTAAGCATGGATGAAATGCTGGGTCATGTGGATGTCCTTCTTCCACATGATTAACAGACAGACGGAGTTGGGGCAAGACCTTTATGTTGAGTTGTGGCTCATTTTATGTGTCTATGGTCTAGAGTTTGCATGGGAAAATACAAACTGAGCACTGTGTGTAAAGGTTTCTAAAAGATCAGTAAGAACAAAGTTCAGCTTAACTGGAGTGTGTTTTTGGTTCGGAAATAAAATAGTTTGGAACTTATGGGTTACATTTGTGTGAGAGCAAAATATGCTTGCGATCCTGACTGATGAAATAAATCATGTGAGTGGACACATTCCCCAGCTCTGTTTTTCAGTTCCTACAATCACACTGACTGACCACCTATTGACCCTCAACATGTGACTTCCACAGGCCGACAGATCAGTTTGGTGAGCATAGGGGAAGATAAACACAGCCACCCACTGTCACCATGACATAGCTGCCATTCATTTAGAACAGATGACAGAGGCATATTTGAATTTCACCTCTTTGGTAAACACAGCACAATATAATCATTGCTTGGAGGCTATACAATAGACAGTCAACAGATTCTGCTGATTCTGTTCACTTATTCATAATTACACTCATGGATTAAATTTGTGACCTGTGGTGGAGAGTTTATCTCTAATAATGTCTTGAATCTTGATAAAGACTGTTTTGAGGGACACAGATGTAGTTTCCCACACTCAGGGAACTGCATGTCAAAGCTAAACAGCAAAGCTAACATAAACATGATGTTTATGCCTCAGAGTGAAAAATAAGAAGATAAGTGAGAGCCAAAGTTTAACATTTTGAGACATTCAACATTTTGGGGTCAGTAAGATTTAATACTTTTATTTAAAAATGTGGTAAATTTATCAAAAGTTACAGTAAAGACATTTATAATATTACAAAAGGTTTCTGTTTCTGGAATAATCTATGTTATAAAACATATTAAATAAAAAAAAAAAAAAAATATATATATATATTTTGAATTTCAGTGTATCTTGATCAAATAAATGCAGCCTTGGTGAGCATAACATACTTCTGTCAAAAACAATCAAATCTTACCAATTCCAAACCTTTGTACAAAACTGGCATGTGATATGAAGTCAAACAGCAAGATATAAAGTCATTCTGATAAATAACGTCCCAAATACATGTTTTACATGTTTAATTGACTCTTTGTTATTTGACTCTGAGGTGGAAACATGCTTTCATCGTTGTCTCATTTTCCAATAGCTAAAGATCTCCCAGGGCTGCTCGCGAACAGCATTTAAAGTCATATCTTTTGTGACTTGATACATGATAAACATAATTTAGTGGCATCTAAATCTTATTGAAACCATTTTGCTCTGCTGATTAAACCGATCCAATGCCCCTCTGACAGTGCAGATTCATTTCTGCTCATCTTTGCGTCTGACACAAAGCTCTTTAATATTGCTACCCTCAGGCTCAATGCCTGTCACGGTCCAGTAAGTAAATAATCAGCCCCTGTTGTTTGTTCTCCTAGTGCACTTAATTTAATTGTATAATGGCCTTTAACTAGTGTTTTATTTACTCTTTTGACAGGACTCTTGGAGAGCAGCATGCGCCTGAAGCCTCACGAAGCTCAGAGTTACAGGAAGAAAGCTTTGTGGGTGTCCTGGATCTCCATTGTGGTGACGCTCATCCTGGCTGTGGCAGGCTTCAGTAAGTCCATGGTGATTCTTTTCCTGTCTGTGGCAGGCAGCCGTCAGTATGTTCAGCTAGTTTTAGTTAGAAATATATTCAATCACCCACAGACCACCCACAGTCTGTTCACTAACTGTCTGGAGCATATTACACAAAACTGGAAAATACTACTTTCTCAGTCTGGCAAGCTTCAGTCTGATTGGCTGACTCAATTATGATTACTCTGATTACAGATTTTCTTTACAACCATTTGCAGTAAATTTGTTCATGTCTAGTTTTAAGTCTTATACTGTGGTCTAAATTATTTATGATAAATGAAATGGACTAAATGACGTATTACACTTCAGCTGAATCCCTGCCTGTCTAACTGGGCCATTTTTGGCCTGAATAAGCTGCAATGTGGACCGGACCTTATGCTGTTGAGTCAAAGCCCTGGCTTTGTGATGGTTGCTTCAACTGCCAGTGGCATCCATCAGGATGGTCAGCTAGCTGAGACTAGAACTGGCAGAGACTGTCCTTAATAAATTCAAGTGTGGGCTAGAACTGGCCACTGTGGTGTGTAGGCGGTCAGAATTGTTGGCACTATTGAGTCATAGTTCTTAAATATTTTAGGTTTTGCTAGTATTTGAGGTACGTTTTGGTGATTACAGGAAACTTTTCTTCCATTTTTTTCATAATGTTAGAAGACATTTTCATGATATAGATGTCAGAGTTGTTTGCTGTCATAGTAGAGTTAAACATTTTTGTATTTTGTATTTTTTACCCAGTTACATATCTTTAATTTTTAATATATAATAAAAAAGATGTATTAATTTTAATTTATTTTATATACAAATTCATTAATTTATTTGGATATATTTTTATGCATTTATAAATGTTAAGCAATAATGTAACTGAAAGGCTATTAATAAAGCATACAAAGTGTCTGTGAAACGTACTTAATTTACCTCAAATTATTTGGAAAGAAGCAGAATAGGCTGTGCTTACATTTTAGCAGTCTTGCAGTTGACTTGTGCTTTTTGTCAGGTAAAAAAAATTAAAGCAGAAAACATCAGCACCTCTGCTGCTATTTAAAGCTGATGTGTGTAATTTATTCAGTGTTGAAGCACTCTTGCTATGCAAGATTAATACAAAGAGACAACTAAGCCATTCATAGATTGAATCGCAATAGAGTTGAAGTTGTGGCAGTATGGCGCAACTAAGCGGTCTGAGCGGTCCAGCATTGGCGTTCTCAGAAATACATTACACAACGTATTGTAAAAGATTTGCATTGTAGTATTTATTCTTTGTTTATTGGTATGTATATCTCATGGTTTTTATTATTATTATTATTATTTTTTTTATTTTTATTTTTTTACATATATTCAGTAATGTTCAGTTTTTTTACATATATTCAGTGATTTTTTTTTGTCAATCTTGCCTTTTCTATGTTCTGTGAAGCTGCTAAATAAATAGCTTTATACCTTTAAAATAGGTGCGAGTCATTCTCAATAGGCTCCTTGACATTAAAACATTTAGACAATAGCTTCATAACTCCTCACAAGACAGCATGAGGCACTTTGCAGCAAAGGAATTTTGCTCATTTTAAAAGAGGTGTAACATTTGTGCAGCAGATACTCATTTAAAATGCCAAAGATCTGAGAATTTATAACCAACTTTGCTTCTCTGATGCTTTTTCTGTCTTCACACCTTAATTTAGAGATAACTATGACAAAGAGGTCTTCCACAGTTCTTCATTATAATAAATGTGTTTTCAATATATCAAATTGATACACAGTATAGAGTATATAAAGTTAAAGCCTTTTTTTGCACATGCACAAAGATGAAGTGATGGAGACACTAAATGTAAAGGGTTTACTGGATGTTTCAGTATTTGGATACCAGATGACGAAGACTTCCCAGCTGAGTCTTGGTTCCTGCCAAGGTTTCTTCCTCATTCTGACTAATCATCTTAATTTTGCCTTTGTCTCAGTCATTAAAGATTGTAAGGCATTATTCTATGTAAAGCTGCTTTGGAGCCATACATCTTGTGGAAAGAGCAGTTTAAATTAAATTTAGAAGGAATTATTTGAGGATGTAAGCTGAGAGAAATGAAGATTTATGCTACGGCACTGAAATGAAGAAGAAAATGAATTTCTCATGCCCTGTAGCTTTAATGTTTTTATATTTATCTTCCTACATTCATCTATACCTCTCAAACACACATACACACAAACATATTTCCACATGCTCTTTCATTATACCATCTCTGTCTATTGTAATCTTTATGTCGTAACATGATGATTAACAGAGAAGAGGAAGTTGGCATTTGGCCCATATGAAGCACACAGTGTGTTTATCACGAGTTATCTGCAATGATAAAGTGTATGGTTGTTGGACATCTGACATGACAATACTCAGTGTGTTATCAGAGTCCGTAAAATTTCTGTTTTGAATTTAACATTAACTGTGACTTCAGTTTGTACCAATTGATTTTCTTTGCCTCCGTACCCTTAATTTATGTAAAGCCCATAGCTCAGCTGTCTGTGGGCACTCTGAATGTCTCATGCTGAAGCAGCACGATTGATGTGTCCTCTGTGTTTTGAAACCTATAATGATGTGGCATAACTACACTTTCTCTCTATAGAACAGTAACATTTACAATGTAAATAATCATTGGTAACTCTTTAGAATATTTTTCCATTATTTATTACTCTATTTATTCATCTTTGTTAATGTTAATTAAAAAACAGTTATTCACTGTTTGTTCATGCTAATTCACAGTGCATTAACTAATGTTATTACATGAGTCTGTGCAATACCCGATTCTGATTGGTCAGTTGTGACATTCCAAGGTATGTTATCTCTCAATAACAACCAGTAAAAGCTAATAACACAGGCTCATCCGGGTAACAGCAGTCGGTGCTGTACTCTTGTTTGAACAATTTTTTTCTAGCTGGAAGTTTTGTGTTTGTTTAGCTAATAAAATATTAAAACTCAATTAAAATTGGTGTACAATTGTTTAATTATGTCATCCTGGTATCACGGACTAACTCTTATTTCATACAAACGCAGCTGCTGCCATTTTGCTACGATTGTTTTGTACGCTGTAATGGATTATAAGAGAACTAACAAACTGGTAAGGTTTTAAAATTTTATTGAATTAATACATTTATTGCCTTAAAGCTGCGGTAGGGAACTTTTGACGCTCTAGCGGTTAATAAACAGAACTGCTTGCGTCTTGCGGAAGAACATTGTAGCCGGAGCTACTTCTCTCTGTTTATGTCTATGAAGAATCACAAAGGTACTGGGTTACTCCGCCGCAGTATCCCCGAAGCAATCTAAAATAGTCAGAATATAAACACTTATTATAGGTGTACCCTAGTGATTCAGGACAAGGTAAAAACACGGTTTGGAAAATGGATTCATGGTGTACTCGCTTATTATGTTCATTTTTCTCCATTTTGAACACAAACAAAGTTACGGACCGCAGCTCTGATTGGTTATTTTTTACCGGGAGCACATGACTTTCTGCAAATGGCAATAGGACCACTGGAGCCAGAGCAGTTTGATTTTTTTCACAGATTATCTGTCTCATATATTCTACTGTCAGGACATAATGACAGGTTTAAAAAATTTTTTTTTTTTTTTACAAAAGTTCCCTAAAGCACCTTTAATTATTTTGTGGTGAAATGTTGTGTAATAAATGGTTTGACTGCACCATTTCCCTTAAATGTCCGTCTTTACAGAAACTTTGCATTCAAATATTTCAACTCCATGGCCTATCTTAAATACAGGCTTCTGAAACCATACGGTAGCTTTGTGTGATGAATAGTTGTTATTCACTCATAACCTTCTTTTCTGGTGAGATATGTTGTTGACCACTAAAATTACTTTTAGCAATGAATTGGTCTGATTCAGAAAGTTTTTTTTTTTTGACCAGACTTCACTCAAAAAAATATTTTTCATGAATTGTACATTGCAACTTCTCCTAAGTAAACGTCTTTTTATTGTAATACTGGGAAGTATTAAATAATACATTGTTTCTCTCAAATCATCCTAAATTACTTACAGTTAATTAACACTATTTGAAACAGTTTTTTTGAATAATTTTTATTACAGATTTTCCATGACTGATTCATCTGATCTTTTAAGAAACACGAATATACAGCAGCGCAAAACCTTTGTTCTGCTTAAATGTCAGATTTGTTCTCATATATTTTTAAAGAGAGCTAATAAACTCTCATCTAGGGTAGTATTTCTGTGAAAAAGATTAAGGTCTTCCTTTGTAGTTATTTAACATTCAGTGTAATATATACATGATAGGAATATGAAGGATATGAAGGAAATTGTATTCTCCAGTCCAGTCTTGTTCAGTAGTTCAGCCGAATAGACTAGCATGAAAATGCATTGTTAACATTCCTTTAACATACAATATGTGTGCAAGTTTTTACTTGTATGTTTGACATAAAGGATTATTAAAGCTAAAAAATCTATTTGATTGGCAGTTAGAAATAATGAATCTGCATATGTCACTGGTTTACCGCCATACTATGAGGTGTCTGCATTTAATATTTGCACAGTTTCTTTGGTCAGATACTGCATAATTAGATGCCGTGTACAAGATTTGTGTTGTCAAAGAAGCATACTATCAACATATCAGATACCTTTTCATAAGCTGGATTTTATGTGAACATTAAGCAAAATGTACCCATAACTCCATGTCTTAATAGTTCTACCTAATTACTTTTTACAATGTGATGCACTGATCAGCAAAATAGCTTGGTGTTTTATTTCTGCTCTTATCAGTCACTGTCATGATTAGTGGTTTTGTATCTCTACCCAGCAGTGATTTCACAATAAGGGCATGTCTTGAAACTTGCCTTACCTTGCTAGAAATATTATATTTAAAAGTATTAATTTCTTGAAATAAATCGTATTGATTCCAATCTTTTGAACGATATAATTTCAGCGTGCCTTTCAGTACTTTACATTGACTTAAGTCAATCCATTATGTGTACTGAGAAATGTATCTGTATCTGTGAAGGCTTTCATTCAATCAGGTCAATGTTGAAAGTCAGGATGTTCATTTGTATGTTCATCACTGTATTTGTTAGGGTATATCCTATTACCCTATTATCATTCTTATTATTCTGCTATGTCATTCACGTTTAATGATTAGAAGGCAGGATTATGAAATCATTATTCATTTATTCCTGAGTTCATTTACTTACAGTGCAGACAGCAGATCAAGTGCTTGTTGGAAAGCTTGACAAAATAACTAGAAGGTGAAAAGAGCTTATTAATGAAGAGTCAGTATAATTCAGCTGGTGATGTGATACATGCTTTGTGTTTTAAACCCCTTGTACCATTTATTAATGGCATAGCAACATTCATATTTTGCATTTGGTTTTAGGTGAAGCATAACAACACAGCACAAATGAAATCTGGATTTAAACACTAACTAAATGCCAGATATGTGCTCAGAGAACATTTGCTCTTTATGCAAATTATCATCTCTTTCATTCCTTCAATGTCACCTTCCTCATACTGCATGCTACATTCACTATATTCACAAATAAAAAAACTGGTTAAAACCTTATCATTTAGTACTGTCAATTATCATACGAGCCTATATAAGCAGCAGTATTTGTGCTATCTCAACCACAATTCTTCTGGCATCCCTCCACCTCACCATCTCCTCCTCTATTTCTGTTATTTTCACTGTACATTGTAGCCTGTAAAGTAATCAAATATATAAAAACACTGCATATTTTTCACTATGTATATGAAATATATATTTCTTCTTATTAAACAAAGGTAAAAGTCTGCTTTATTGTCAATTCTTCCACATGTACAGCACATGCATACATAGAATTTAAATTACATTACTCTCAGACCCTTAGTGCATACAGATAACACTAAAAACAGAGAATAAAAATGCTTTAAAATTGAAAGTTGAATAAAGCAGCAAAAGGCACATGGCAGATAGAGTGCAAATCAGTGAATTAAACAAACAGTGCAGATAAAATGTTGAATGAGTTAGTGAGCAGACCAATGCTGCACAAAGTGTCTGGTGCAGGTCACGGTTTGTTAGTGGGAGTGGAAGGACCTGGGGATGTGGGAGCTGGGGGCAAAGAAGGGGAGGGAGTTCAGAGTTCAGTGGTGCCTCGGGCAAAATAGGGGATGGGGGGGGGGTCGGGAGGAAGTTCAGCTTCCTGACAGTCTGATGAATGAAGCTGTCCATCAGTCTGCTGGTTCTGGCCGCAGTGTCCTCCCTGATGGCAGTAGACTGAAGGAGCTATATGTCAGGTGGGTGGGATTACCTGCAATGCAGAGGGCTTTGCGGGTGAGATGGGTTCCATAAATGTCCTGGAGGGAGGGGAGAGAGACACCAACGATCTTCTCAGCTGTTCTCACTATGCGTTGAAGGGTCTTCTGGCAGGATGCATTGCAGGTGCCATACCACACAGTGATGCAGCTAGTCAGGATGCTCTAGATGGTGCCTCTGTAGAAGGTGCACATGATGGGGGCCGGGGCTCTGGCTCTTTTCAGTTTGAGGAGGAAGTAGAGACACTTCTGTGCTTTCTTGGACAGTGCTGTGGTGTTGTTAGTCCAGGAGAGGTCCTCTGTGATGTAAACGCCCATGAATTTGGTGCTGTTAACTCTCTCCACAATCGCACCATTGATGGTCAGAGGACCATGTTAAGTGTGCACTCTCCTGAAGTCAACAACAATCTCCTTCATCTTCTCCACATTCAGAGAGAGATTGTTGTCACTGCATCACCTGGCCAGGCGGCTCACCTTGCTCTTGTAGTTTGTCTCATCTCTGTTGCTAATGAGACCCACTACAGTTGTGTCATCTGCAAACTTATAGAAGAGGTTGGAGTTGTGTGATGGTGTGCAGTCATGGGTCAGCAGAGTGAAGAGGAGCGGGCTCAGCACACATCCTTGGGGTACCCCAGTGTTCAGTGTGATGGTGCTGGATGTGTTACATGCCGAACCGTACTGCTGAAGTCTTCCAGTCAGAAAGTCTAACAGCCAGTTGGACAGTGAAGTGTTGAGCCCCAACTGGACCAGTTTGTGAATGAACTGTTGAGGGATGATTGTGTTGAATGCTGAACTGAAGTCTATGAACTGTATTCTGACGTATGAGTCTTTTTTTGTCTAGATGTGTGAGTGCTGAGTGGAGGGAAGTGGCGATGGCGTCATCGGTCGAGCAGATATGGTGCATGACTAGCCATTTAAAGCACTTAATGAACTTGCCTGTTTTTCACGGCTTCTGGTTGACCCGGACAGTAATGGTCTTTCTGACTGTTACATCACCAATATACTCTTGATGTTGTCAAGAGCGGTGAGAGATTTTCTCTTTTGTTGTTTAATTAAGATGAAAAACAGATGGCAGGAATATTGGACTGGTGTCACTTTAAGAGCTGCAAATTACTACTTGTTAATCTTGTCTACTGGTTTATAGCAGACGCTATGAAAAGGATTAAAAAGCCATAAATAGATGGTATTATCATATAAGTATTTCTCATGATTCATATATTCCAAATCTTCAAAATATTTGTTAAAAGTCAAATTTAGTTTTCATGGTATAAAGTACAGCAAACAAGTTGAACTATTCTAATAAATAAATGTTTAATTAATTAATTAATTTATTTTTTATAAATGACTTAATTAAGAAGCAGGCAGGGAGGAAATTCAGATGTATTATAATGACATATGTCACCTGAATTACAGTATACTCGTGAATTAGTGATTATCATATTCATTACTAAAAATGTGATGTGGATATGTGTTGTAGGGTGTGCAATTGAGTTTTTAATGATTTTACATGAAGAACAGGATTCATAGTAAAAAATGAGACAGTGGTGGAATGTAGCCCTCATGGGAAATCAGTATTCTAGCTTTCAAGTCATTCTATGTGGCATAATAACTAGATTCTTGAGACTTCTATTTTAATTAAGCCCTTCCAATGCGAACCCATGTTTCTTGCTACCAAAATAATCCTGTAAATGAGAATTGATAATGAGGAGTCATTAGCTTGTAATTTCACCCTTTTTAGTGAAGTGAAGTAACGTGTAGTGCTTTATTACTGCAGCAGTCACTCTGCTTTTCAACCTCATCAGTGTCTTCAGTTTTATTACTTACAAAGATCCAATATCTAATGATGTTAATTTTACATTTCAAATGGGATTCTAGGCAACATCAGATCCAAATTTAGAACTGTTTAATTGAACTGACATTTAGCCAACTGAGGCCAAGTTCTCCAGATACATGCAGCACTGGTCAGAGTTAATTAATAGTTATGAAAATAGTGTGTGTATGCGTGTGTGTGTGAAATATAATATCGCCCATTAGGGCAGCTTCACTGAGAGGTTGTTGGGTCTTGTTTTAGTGCTGTATCTTTACACTGGGACTGTCTTTTTCTGCCTCAACCTGACATGTGCTACAGCTATTTGTTTCACAGTATAATGTATTATATCTATGCACACAGTGCCAAAAGACAGAGAAGATTTATTCACTGCAGTTGAACTTTATTCCCGGCTGTCTGTCTTTATTCCTGATGACAGGCATTTTATATCAAGTTCAACCAAGCTTTTAGGAGAAAATTTTCACTTCAGATGCATTGCGATTACCTATTCTGATTTTATTTCAATTTTATAGCAATTATGATTAATCTGGTTTCTCACATGTTAGCCCAGTTTCTTTAAAATCATTAGACACTCCCTTTTCACTTGTGAATTATCGCTGAGATATGACATCACCTTTAAAAGACTGTGGTTGGTGACATCTTCAGTGTGGCAACACATTTCAACTAAAGTCACAGTCCATTTTCTGCACATACAGTAGTTAATGTTCTTCTCTCATCTTCTCAACGTGTTCTTCTACCTGGGTCTATTTTGAACATGTTGTCATAAGATGATGATCGTTCATTGTCTAGTCCTAGTTTTGTCATCCCCACTGTTGTTAACTGATTATGTTTTTGTTCCTCTGCAGGACCTACTTAAAACATCAAGAAAGGTTTGGCTAAATGAGTTGCATGTATTTTACTGGCCCTGTAACCTGAGCAGAGCGCTGCAGACGTCTGCCGTTCAGCTCCATTAGGAAACTGTCTAAACACATTAAGTCTCGGTGTTGAGTTCTCTTTCCAGTCCACTTAGGCAGGATCAGCATCACAAAATTGTTCTCTAATAATGGAACTAGCGTCCTGATGGCAGCCATGATGCTGGTGTTTATGGGACACATCATCAGTTACTCTGAAACTCTGCACTTTTCTTCTATCTACCTGTCTATGTGTTTATCTGTCCATCTGAAATAATATCATTTGTCTATATTGAGTTTCTTTACAAAAATTGCAATAATCCCTTCTTTTATTTGTACTGCGTACTTTACTTTCTGCATGTCTTCATTTCTTTCTGCATTTCCTTATTGAAATACCATTTGTCTACTGAGTTTCTTTACAAAATTGTAATACATCTTTCTTTCTGCATTTCTGCATTTCTTACTTTCTGCATTTCTTTCTTTCTGAATTCTTTCTAAAATATATTTAATGTCTTGAGTTTCTTTTTACAACGATAAACTCTCCTTTCCTCATTCAATCCCTAATAATGCCTCAAGATGTTTGTTGATGGAATACAGTGTGGTGGTCTATTTGGTACATAGAATATCTCAGCTTCTAAATTAATTTCTCTGCCTGCTCCCTATGTGTGTGTGTGTGTGTGTGTGTTTTAATTCAGAATTATTGCACCACAGCAACAACTGGTTCTTATAATGCTTTAATGTATGCACTCAAACACAGAATACACTGAAAAAATATGGTAACGCTGTGTATATGTAAGTTGAAAGAATAGCTGTTTATCCACTATGTTCCTGCTATTGTCAGCATTCAGTGGCATCAGCTGGCACATGTATTCCAGCTGCATGATCTTCTGGTCTATGTGTTCTCATTGTATTGTTCAAAGTAGTAAAAATCACCTGGTGTACTGATGCTGTCCATGGTCCTGAATTCCTCCTGGCTATTACTGTTTAGAAAGCCTGGATTAAGTTATAATTAACTAATTTTAATAGCCCCTAATTTTAAAAGTTATTTTGTCCCTGAAAAAAATGGTGGTTAAAATAACTGGATATGTCATGTTAGAATGCATGAAAGGACACCATATTGAACTCTAGGACATTACAGTCTATTTCACCTGAACTCCTGTACTGCTCATGTTAAAATATGGACAGGAACAGCTGCTGCTCTGGTATCTTGTTGTCAGGGCCTCAGACATGTGTTCATGTACAGCACACAGACACGCATTAGCAGGTGTCCCTAGAGCATGTCAGGTCATCAGGTCAGCTTTCAATCTGTACCACAGTCTGTAGGCAACTGTAATGTAGAGGAAAAAAAATATTTTAAAACTAAAAAGTGTATTTTTTATGTTAAAGCACTGTCTATAACATGCAGCCATAGGTAAGCTATTTGTATGATCATTCCACTGAAAAAGTGTAAACAATGTAGTTCTGTTGCACTTTAAACATTATTATGCCAGTTCTAGCATCCCATCCAGCTTGACCAAAGACTTTAGAGATTCCAAGATGGTGCAAATACACTCACCGGCCACTTTATTAGGTATGCCTGTTCAATTGCTTGGTAACACACATTGCTAATCAGCCAATCACATGGCAACAACTCGACTTGCTGAAACCAGAGAGGTTTTTGAGTAATATGAAGTCATTATACCAATAAAACAGGCCTCTTTATTTAGGTAATTTCTGATTAAACTTTAAACAGGTTAAAACTGTAAACAGAAGTCTTTAGTATCAAAGGCTGCAGGCCATATTTACTAACAGCTTGCACCATAGCAAACCATCCTTTGAAATTAAAATAGTACTGTCAAGATTTACTGAAATTGCACAGTGAAGAATTGGCACTGAAAAGGCATGGACAGTTATTTTTGCGCCTGACATTAAAGTTTAGAGTTCCATTAGAGTTTCCCTTTCACATGCAAAATGTATGGGAGGAGCGTATTTAAATGATTCACGCAATGCAAATTACAAACGTTTGTGCTTGTCAAATTACTGGTATTTGTGCCATTATTTAACACCCCCATAAAAATATATGTCTTAGAGCAGGCGGTAATTTGCTTTGCTCTTGGTAGGTTGTGCTGGGCATTATGGAAATGATCTGGCTGTGTCTGTGTTCTTTAATGTACGCATGTTTTGTTAATCACCCAAATAATTTTATTTAACTGCGCTATAACACTAATTTGCCCTGTTTTGTAAATCTGGCCCTGTTTTTATTGCCACCCAAATATGTAAAAATAGCAATTATAATAGATTACTTCAGTCCAGTTACATTTTTAATATTTGTTAGCAGTGCCTATTGAATTAATTTGTTCAGCTTCATGCAGTAAAAATAATAAGCAAACAAACAAACAAACAATTAAAATAATTAATGTTCCAGCTTTCTTTTTTTTCCAGAAATATTTAAAATCTCTTTATTATTAATGTTTTCTCTGTACTGGTGTATTTTTTTCTTTTCAGTCCTGCAGAATGTATTCATTTATTCAGTCAGTCGAATGCCATTGGGGTGTTTATGTGAGCTGTGACTGAAAAATCAGATGTGTCTGTGGGCATGCCAATCCTGTCACATGCTTATTCACACATACCACATTAAATTGAAATGCCTTGAAACATGCAAACCATAAAACTTCCTTAGAAACACTGTCAATCTGGCATGTCCTGAAGCCTATATCAGTATTTGATAGTGTTCTGCAGCAGAAAGCAGGTGCAGCTCTCTTCCTGTTAACAGCGAAACGGCAGCCAAGCAAATCTGCTCGACCGGCCATATTGGCGGGGAGTCTCTGGTCTCAAGGGGCTCCTGGAAGCCGAGCTCAGACGTGAGCTGCATGTGCTGTGAGTGTGACCTCAATAAATCAGCCTAGATTAGGTTTCTGAAACCTGGATGCAGTACCATAGGGGTTCTGAGGGTGAGGAGGCAGGTCGGACGTGTGACTGGTCCCACAAGAGGGAATACCAGAAATCTGGGAATAATTCTGGGAATAAGAAGAATTCTTTCTTGATATTTGCCTTAAAAGAGATTTATCTCCAACTTGTTAAAATAATTAAATGAATGCCTATTTTTTATTGGAATTTCACACTTTGTACTATTGCATGAAATTGAATATTTCCTAAAAATATGTGGAAGATTCTATTTTGTTGTTGTCAAAGGTCTATAGAACGTCTCCACATTATAACAGCATGATTTAAAATCTAATCTAATAGTCATAATCTAATACTCTTTTAAACCTTTTTTTTCCCTACAGACTATCAAAGTCCTTAGAAATCTCCTCTATCAATACTTTTTTTTTCACAACAAATTATTATAATATCAAGAACTGATGTATCAATCTCAACAACAACAATAAAACAATACAATTGATTATTTATTTGCATTATTTACTGACTTAATTAAAGTAAATCAAAAGTATCATATAAAATTCAAATTTGGCATTATAAGCAGACTAAAGTTTTTTTTTGTTTCTAGTCTTATAAAGTGCAGACTTCTCGACTAATATGCCTTTTTTTTCTTTTACTAAATGCTTTAGAAATGCATTGAAGTATTTTAGGTTTCGCTGTGTGCTAGGCAGTGTGTAAATTCTTTTGTGGATAAACACATCAATTTTAAAGTCACACTTTTCTTCCAGCTCACAGCTGAACAGTAATCTAAGAAAACAGTCAAGCCACTGGGGCAGTGAGTCACTGATATACTGTTTGACTGTTCCGTCTGCTTATTTGTCCTTTGACTAAAGCTCGTAGCAGAACAAATATTCTACTGAAGTCCAATAATAGTGTGAATTACAGCTTACTTTATGAATGTGCAAAGTGCCTTATACCTTTTCTGGAATTTGGTTGGTTTATATGTTTGTTTGTGGTGAGAAACTAATCAGGGTATGTGAAACATAACTAAAAAAAGGTGCAATTTTAAACTTCTTTATTCAATTCTAGTCTCACCCATAGCGCACACGGCTTGAGCCCCTTGGACTGTGTGATGATCATATTTTAAATGAAGTCTAAACTCCACCGTTTTTCTCGAACAAAATTCCCCAAATTTGATGGCAGCACTGGTGAGCTGCACTGAGGGTTGGGAGTGCAGTAAACTCCACTCTGCATGTGGCAAATGGCTCAGCGCTGTAGGTTGTGAATTATTAAAGACAACATATTGCAGCAGAGCTGAGGAAGAGCATTGTTGTGATAGCCAGCGTCCCCTAATGTGCTACACGAGGTCAAGGAATTTGCATTTATTTCCATTGGAATTGGCGATGAAATCCTTTGCTTATGCACACAGACTAATGTTAAATTCACACATGTGGGGTGACTCTGTCACTTAGGTTTTAAGAGCATGTTATGTATTGATATCTGCTTAGGCCAACTGACTCTTTTAAAGTGATGATTTCTGCTGTGCTCCTAAAATTGATTTCAAATAGATTACAGTAGAATTAGCGAGACACTGGCTATTGATTTACCCAGTCAGTTATAAATATACTGGATTTCCACTGCAGAAAATGGATGGAAGATTCTCCCTTTCATAACAACAAATTAGCTGCACTGCACCACAAATAAAGCATTGAAAAGAGAATCCTGGGACTACCTGTGATATCTGTAGTCACAACCTTAAATAAGCAATGACGCTTTGACGAATATTTGTGACAGTTCAAAGCTTTTAATGTATTCTTCCTTTAGAAATCTGATCAACAGGAAGCAGCAAATTCTACTTTCTGTTTTGCTGACGTCTCTGTCCTCCTTTGAAATTCATAGCACACACAGTCTAACAAGAGGACGACATCCTCAGTCAGCTCGTCTCCTCTGAGACGGGGATTAGTGGGATGAAAAGCAGGAGCGGTGGCCATTATCAGCCCCAAGCTCTCAGAGAGGGGTTCTCCAACCATTCATTACAAAGATATTGTATTGACAATCTACTGTAATTAAACAAACAGTTCTCCCTAAAAATACAAATATTATCATCATTTACACAGCCTCTTGTAACTTGAAACCCATGTTTGTTTGTTTTTTGTGGAACACATATGAACAAATTTTGAATATCTACCTTTTTCATTTTTCCGTGCAATTACAATTACTAGCTATGTTTAATGAGATTTAGTGCCACAGAAAAATTTAAGTGCCACAAAAGTATAACATGATCATAAAAGTTGTCCATACAATTCACCCTGGCGCCATTTTGGAGAGTATCATATATGTTGACCGTATGCAACGCATATATGTATGCACTGTATTTGAATGTCATTGCTCTTTTGTTGATTTTGTTGCTTCCATTGTTCTCATTTGAATTCATCCAAAATATCTTAACTTGTGTTCTAAAGATGAACAATTGTCTTACAGTTTTGAAACAACAGGTTGAGTAATTAACACAAGAATTTTGATTTTTGGGTGAGCTATCCATTTAACTACTGCTCTAAGATCGCTGATTCAGTGAGTTTATCTGAAGAAACCATTCAGAGAATTTTTGTGAATTGGATTAGCTGATTCATAAAAAAAAAAACAAAAAAAAGACTCATTAAAAAAAATGTATGGGAGAAACTTCAATGTGCAAATGTGGTGGTTTTAGTTACTGCCAAGTTCAAGAAAATTTCATGCACATTTCACAGGCATGCAGAGATGTATAAAGCACCAAACACACAGAAGTCACATTCAAAACAGGCTAATCATTCACCCTCAGACGAAACTCCTATTTCCAAATGTTTTTGAAATTATTTTTTGAGAAATTCAAACAATAAATAAAATTTTGTGGCTCTTTAATGTGTCATGCCTCAGTTCAAGTGGAACGTGAACTTATCATTGCTTCCTCTTTTCTATAGCATGAAATAAACATGAATGAGCATCACAAGGTATCTTGTTTTCAAGTTTTAAGTACACCAACGTTAATCTACACTCCTGTCTAGTTTGATTGTCAGACAAAATGGCAGATTTGGCATTTTGATGGGTCAGACTGCATTAACAGTCAAACTCCCTGCAATGGGTGAATTGCAAGGATCCCCAATGAAATGATTGGTTTCCACCCATGAAAATTCGGAAAACAATGCTAAATGTGAACTCACCTTTCTAAATAAATTGGTAAAATCATTGCATCACTGAAGATTCTGTTAGAAACTCTGATTCTTAGAGAAACCTGAGATTCCCTTAGAACTGCACTTGTGTTTGACTGGACTGGACCAACCTGTAATATATGTACACTATATACTACTATTTACTATTGGAGCATTTGAAACAACATTTATGAGACATTTCATGTCTGATTTTGTTGCTTATTTATCTTACAGTCTCTCCCAGTCCACAAATACAACAAAAACCTCTGCGCTTCCTGCTCCTAAAGAAAAAACTTCTGTTTCAAAAACTACTGGTGGCATTCTGCCGCTCTGCCATAGAGAGTGTTTTAACTGTCTTATGATGTGGTATAGGGGGTGTTCAGGAGCTAACAAAAAAGCTCTACAGAGGGTTATAAAGCCTGTGCACCTGCATCATTCAGACTTTTTTACATTGACTTTGATTTTGTTATTGTGGTCTATGTGTATGTGGTTATCAAATTGTAGCACCTAAGTGTGAAATTTCATTGCATTCCAATGCAACGACAATAAAAGCTTGAAATTGAAGTTGAAAATTGATATTTGTGATGTTATTTAAATGTGAGGAAGGCATTTTTGGAGATTTTACTATTTCCCTGTTCAATAAGATAAGAGTTGATCTTACCTGAAATCAGGCACGTGCACAGGTAGGGCTCAACCTGTGCAGAGCACATGCCCTTTTTGCCCTTACACTCCGAAGTGCCCTTTTTTTGGTAGTATTTTTTTTTTTTTTTAATCAATGCTATTGGTCACCCTTTACGTCTGTCTGTCTGTTTTACCAAATGAAAGTTCTTAAAACGAGCTTGTGTAAATCTTATTCGATCCTCAAGCGGTCAGTAAGCTGATAACTCCGCCCCCTCTCATTGAATCAACTGAAGTTCCACAGCAGCCGCACAGTAGACAACAGCTGAGCTGAACAAAGTTTTGCGAAGGGTAAATAAATATCTTGTTGTTTGAATAAGTACTACTAAACACTGTCTATAAAGGCTCATATTTTATTTATTTGATGTCTGACTGACTCACTGACTGAGACATGTGGGACGTCGCCTGAGAGAGAGGGCTAGCATTTGCCATCTAGTCATAGCCAATACATAGCCAACACTTAAATAGCCTGTGCAGATAGTAGCATTTCATCTTTTATAAAATGCTAATTTGGCCAAATGCATTTTACCACAGGAAATACTGAGCGCTCCGTCTATATAGCTAAAAAAAACTAGTTTGTAACCTAGATGAAAATGTAATGTGATGCCCGCAGCGGCAGGCGCCATCGCCGTTTTAATGACGGACAGAAAAAAAATCACATTTGCACACATTCGCTGGTCAAAAATGATATATTGATAAGTAATACAACAACATATAATTTGTTTTTACCATCGGAAAATCATAACAGGTGCGCCCCCGCGCTGTTTCGTACTGGAACTTACACAGCGACGAGTGATCCTCGTCACCTAGATAACTATATTTCTAAGAAATTTCTTCTTTGATTTATGATTGCTGATACACTTAATTTATTAACATTTAGGCTAATCATGTTATGGTATACTCTCTGTATACTCTCTTTATAAAATGTTGTAAAACATGGTTTTACTACAGTAATGTAGTACAGAAGATCACTGAAATCTTTATATTTTATCATACAGAATGTAATTCGTGATTCATTCCAAGACTTCATTTATTTGATCCAAAATACAGCAAAATCAGTAATATTGTGTAATATTTTTACAATTTTAAATAACTGTTTTCTATTTGAATATTTTAAAATGTAATTTATTTTTGTGATCAAAGCTGAATTTTCAGCATCATTACTCCAGTATACTCTTCAGTGTCACGTGATCCTTCAGAAATGCTTTTCACTGCAACTGTACTTTTCACACTATTTTTATTTATTTTTTCATTGCTGGCTTATTTTAGGGGAAAGTGTAGTGAATAAGAGACCTTCGAGAGACCAACATCCCTGGTCCACCACAGTATCAAATTGTTGCCAGATACATGGCTCACAGAAGGTTGCTGTTGTATTAGGTTTAAAGAAGCCCTTAAAACCCTGTTTATCTATATTATCTAATATTATTATTATGGTTGTTATTAATCGTGAATAAATCTAAAGCTTTTGAGACTATTATTTTGTGTTATTGAATTTGTCATGAAGATGTGACCATTTCTTCCTTTTATGCAGGCTTACTAAATAATCTTGATATAAAAAGGGGGGGGGGGGGGGGGTGCCCTTTTTCAGTTTCAGCACATGCCCCTCAAAAGGTCTGTGCACGGCCCTGCCTGAAATAGCTGTCCAGAGACATTGTAAACAGAGCTTCTGCGTGAACTGAGATTCATTGAAAGGTGCCTTGAACCATACACTCGAGGCTAGGACAGACTGAAAGTGAAATAGTGACTAAGTGCAAATTTAGAGAAGACACCCATCTTCCTCTGTCTTCTCTTTTTCGTCCTCTACAGCTTTTCTCCTGTTAATAGGTGTCTTGTGTCTTGTTAGCAAACCCCCAACAAGGAGTTTTCGTTTTGTGCTCCGACTTAAAAATTTTAAGTATAAATTTCCCCAGTTCAGATCTGCTGTTTGTCAAAAGATCTGGACCAACCTACACTTTCCACCTCCAGTTTCCACCTGAGCCTAAAGAAAATGGTTTAACAAATCAAAGTATGCTGACACCTGAACACCAAAACGATATGCTTATTGAACATTTCAAAACCATGCATTTACATAAACAGAAAAAAAAAATGTTTCTTGTTAATACTAATACGGATGTAATGCAGGACTGGAGACATTCACACTGATTTTGACCTACCTCCTCAGGCATTTTTCCTACACTCACTGAGTTCTTTGATCATCACATTCCTTCTTATGTGCTCAATTTTTTGGAGGAATATTTCATATGCATATATATAGGCCAGGAAAATAGAACTGTAAATTTTTATCTGCTCATATTGCCAAGTTCACAAAATCTATAGTTCATAGTTATTAAAGACTGTAAGCTGTTTCTCCGTTTTACTATTATGACCCCTCAGCCACAATTTTGGTTTTTATGTATCGAGAGAGTTGAGAAAAAAATGAAGAGAGAGAATGTGATGGAAACACGATCTGGTTCAAACTTGAACTAAACCACTGATTTAGACTTGTACTGACTCGTTGGATATGATATATTACAATGCATCAACATTTGTCATAGGCTCTGAAGAGTCCTCAGTTGTTTTATCATTTGATTTAATAAACAAAAAAATCTTTTTTTTCATACATAATAACAGCTCCTGAGCAGAAGTGTTGTTCTGTTTCAAGGGCAGTGTGGGATATCATGCGATGTGCAGCCCCTCTGTTGCTATGACACGTGGTGGTCGAGTCTGTCTTTAAAGTTGGAGATCAATAGAACCGTGAGGGTTCTCCACTCAAGAGGGGGGCAGCAAATAGAGCCTCTCAAATGCAAGCTCACGCTCGGTAAAATGGAGAGCCTCATTTCTCTACAGCTTTGTCAAAAAGTCAAAACACAGTGGGCAGCCTTTTTTAATTCACATTTTAATAGATGCAAATAGAGGGGGGAGTTGACTGTGCATTCTGTTACTGATAAATGAAACATAATGTGGAGCTGAATAGAATAGAATAGAATAGAATAATACATATTATATAATACAGATGACATTTACATGAAAATATGCTGCTCAGAAAAAAAAATACAAAGTATTGTCACTGTACCATTTCCAAAAACAATTATAATACTGTTATTTATATGTTATTTTAATGATTTGTTACTAAACATTAGTTCAGAATAATAATAAAATAATAATAATAATAATAAAAACACGCTCCTTTACATTAGTCAGTGCTGCAAAGTGCTATACTGTGTATTATTTATCCTTTGTCACGCAATATGTAAATACATTAATTTTTAAATGTCTTTGTGTCTTTTTTTTTTCTGTTGTTTTGTTTTACCCCAATAGCTGCATCCTTCATGAGACACAGCGCATCAGCTTTTGGATTTGCCGTAAGTATAATCTTCCGTGTTAAAGAACTACATTTTATTTTTATGCAAAAGTTTCTGGAAATATGTGCAGTTGTTTTTACTTAATGTTCAGTTGTCAAGCTATGTGCTGATATCATTTAAATGGTGTCTGTGTTAAGCATATCCCAACACCTAATGTAGGATATGAGAGATGATTGCTAATGACAATAAAAAAAATACACCAAGCTGCTTAACAGGATATTTTTATGATCCAGGTTTTGTTTTTGATTTATTACATTTACATTCATTACATGCTCGTGCTCAAGGCAGCCGTGGGAGGGTTTCATTAGACTAAATGTATCACTGGACCTAAGTTTGTGACAGTGAGATGATTGAATGAGCATTATTTGTGTAGCACTGATGAATCACTGTTGTTTTTCAGTTTGATGCATCGTTAGATGTTCTTTCCTCCATTATAGTGCTGTGGCGCTATAGCAACGCTGCAGCAGTGCACTCTGCCCATAGAGAATACATGTAAGTAAACAAAAGCCAAGCTGTCTGTGGTATGTAGGGCACTGCATAGTATAAAAAACCTGCAGCAAAACACTAAAAAACATGAATAATGCTTCCTCTGTGACCAACACTAAAAAAACAAAACTTCCAAACATTTTAAAATATGAGTCAACAATTCACTGTCAGTTCTATTCTTAGTAAAGCTAGTGCATTTGGAATTGTGCTGGAGCATTGTAGAAAACGTAATCGAGTAGATCATACCAGCATTCAGTGCAATACATTATAGGTCTGAACATGTTCGATTTATCAGGTTTGTTGAGTGATCTGCCATGTTTCAGGTTTTCCCCTTGACTGTCTCTATTGGAGACGTATTACGCTGATGAAGGCCTGTGCTGCTGGTTTCATCCTCAGTCTGTGGGGGCTTGTGAATCTCATTTCTCTGGTCGATGTGTCAGAAAGGGAGATTTATAGTGCAATACTAGAGAAGAATTGCAGGTCTCTGTAGGTGTACCGGCGGCCGCTTGTCATACAGAGAATCTGAACGTGCATTGTGGGCACTTTTCATATTTTTCAAAGTGGATCAGGTTTCTGCAGGTTTACTATAAAAAGCGAAGAATTTGTTAATCAGTTGAGGCCAGTGTTTTCAGGTAACCCTTTGTGAAACTGTCAGTGTTTTTGCTTCAACCTTGAGCCCAATAAGCAGTAATTAGGAGTTTATTGAGACAAAAGTTGTAGTTCATAGCTATTTAATAGTCAGAATTGGACCTTAAAATACAGTGTGACCTAAATGGTAATCTTGTAAAACAGTATTACAATTTAAAATATAATTTGAATATGTTTTAAAATGTAGTTTATGTCTGTGCTAATAAATCTGAATTTTTGGGATCATTGCTCCAGCCTTCAGTGTCACGTGATCCTGATTTGGTGTTCAATTAACATTTCAGTTATTATTATTAATGTTGAAAAAGTTTATACAATGATGTGTTTTTTTAGGATTCTTTGATGAATAGAAAGTTCAAAAGAACAGCACTTATTTGATATGTGAATCTTTTGTAACTTTATAAATGTATTAACTGTCCCTTTTAATTAATTGAATGCATCTTTGCTAAATATTTATATCTTTAAAACAAATCTTACTGACCCCAAACATGTGAACGATAAAGTAACTCAAATCATATAAACTCAAACCATGTAAACTAATTCAAGATTTGATTAAATGTTTTATTTTATCAGCATATTTGTTCTGGTTTTCTCCATCAACAGAGCATGTGTGATCCTGGGAGTGATTTTCATCTTGTCTTCTATGTGTATTTTGGGGAAGGCCATCCATGATCTGGCCACCAAACTTCTTCCTGAAGTGGTGAGTTCAATGGCAGTGTCTCATATCTATCATTTTAAGATGAATGTTTCTACAATAGATGGAATACAATCATCTTCACACCTTAAAACAATCACATTATAAATTGTTAGCATAAGGACCTCGTTCTACCTATTTTGATCCTTAAAAATGACTTTAGGTTAGCTGCCAAACTTGTTCTTCACTGCAGTATTTCATCTCACTGACAGTTGTGGATTTTAACAGCAGTCACAGCTAACAGCAATGTGTTCACTATTTATCCATTAATTAGTCAAAGACTGGCACCACTCCAAAGAGCTGCAGGATAATCATTTCAGAGGTGGTGATTAATGGGATTGCGATTTTAATCTCTCTCTGTTTCCATCTCTTTTACACCACTGCTAAATCTCTGAGCACTGATACATCCCTACTCTAACATTACTGAACATTATTTTTATGATCATCTGCCAACAAAATGTTAACTGATATCCAGGCCTGGAGACTTGCAGTTATCGGTGCATCACAAAATACTCTCTCTGTTTATGCTGCGTGAGAAACATGTAAGGAGGGGAGAAGGAATAACAGAGAGAAAAAATGGCTATACTCAAAATAAATAAATAAAAAGATTAATGACAACCAACAATATATATTTTTCCATTTGTTTGCCATTGACAGCCTAAAGGCACCTCTCTAATCAAAGAAAATCTAAATGTAAATCAGTGTTTTCACTCAGTGTTTATTTTTTCTAGCTGGGAGATAGCAATTCACACCCTTTTCATCTTCCCAGACTATAAAATGCTAATGAGCAGGAGGAAACGGCAGTAATCACACATAGATGCTGCTGACAGGAATAATAGGTGTCAGAGGTCTGTTATGATTCACTCCAGCAGCACAGCAGGAGGGTCAAGATTGAGTTTTTATCACTGTCTTCTGCGGTTTATCTGATGCATTTCTAATGTGATTTTTTAGCTGAAAAATGTTGCCAGAATCTGGTGTGGAATGCGTTACTTGCACCCAAGATATTTATTAACTAGTCAACTAATACTAAAACTATAAAACAATTGGTTAATTTAAATGAAGCTAAAATACAATATTCAATCAATTAGTCAATTAAAGCTAAAACTGAAATGAAAATGAAAACATAAAAATAAATGCAAATTTGAAACATTCACAAATGCTACAAAATCATTAGCATATAAATAATACTGAAATAACACTGGTTGCACCGAATAAACTTGAGTTTAGTAAATGGCACGTTTTACGTTTTTGCTTAAACTAATACATCTATATAGATGCACTTATAATGATAGCTGATTTATATTGAGATTTTTCGTTTTATACTGATATCTAAGTGTGTGTGTGTGTGTGTATCGTGTCATCACTCAACAAGTCACTAGTGAATGTCACCTCTGATGTAAATATTTACTGTCATCACAGACAGTTTAATTTATTTATATGCTTTCAAGCCTTGTTTAGTCCCACAAGTGTTAAAGAAACATCACAGCAGCAGCTTTAATGATGGATTGGTGCCGGCCGGAAGCCATCGCTTCTGTCGGCCCTCTCCTATTGCATTAGGATGGATGATTCGGAAATGGGCTTTCACCTTCTTTAATGTGCTTTTTTTCATTCTATCAGCCTGCAGTTCCACATTCATTAGACCTGGAGTCTCCATGTCAGGACCCTTCACTGGTAAATGGCCATCGCTCTGAATCCCTAAGGTGGCCTTATTGAAAAATGTGTGGTCCAATTCATCCGAATTCATCCAAATTAATGCGTAACTAGCCAGTCTACAGCTTAAAAGACGAAAGTCTGAATTTAAACACATTCTTTGTCTCTCAGCTGTTCCTAGGAGATGAAGGTCTCTGAACAAACTGTCTTGTATGTAAGATAAATACTTCTAGATGTCGTGTGGGTGGAAAGCAGACATTCTTAGTTTGGAGAGAAAAGTGAAAAGCAAAAGAGACACAAACAGCTGTAGTTCATCTGTGATGCACCTGAAAATGTCCTCAAGACTGATACAAGTCATTTATGCAGTTTTATTATTTATAATAGCTATTTTTGTACCTTTCGTTTTCCTTTTTCATCTGTCTTTGGTTTTGCATCTTCTCATGTCTTTTTATTGTGATGCTTTTGTGATCAGTTTCACTGACCTTGTTTGTTTAGTTTTTGTCCATATTTCTGGTACAAACGTTAATTTTTCATATATATTAGAATAGTTCTGTTAACTGTTCGTTGTGTGAATCAGTTTGTGTGAGTCTTATATCTAGTCTAGTCCTGTTATCATGCTTTTTCGATTCCTTTTTAAATATTAAGCATACTTTTCGCTTGTACTTAAAATGAACTGCACTTCATCTCTCTATCGCCTCAAGAGCCGACAAGACATAAATGAAAGACAGGCTGATATTGTTATATTTTTACACATTTATCCCTCTTCCACAGGAGTTCAGGCTTTAATATCTCCATATTGGTATTGCATGTGCCCCCTTCCCGATGTAAGATTCAACCATATGGACCCTGCATCATTTCTACTGTGAACAATTCTGCTTTCTGTCTGTTACTGTCTGTCTCTCTGCCAGGGTGACTTCCTGTTCAGCGTTTCTATCGTCAGCGGCCTCATGTGTGTCATTCTTGCTGTTGCCAAGTTCATGCTGGGAAGGATTTTGACCAGCAGAGCTCTAATCACTGATGGTATGATGACACACACACACACACACACACACACAGCATGTACCTTTTCACTGTTTCTCATTAAGTTCATATTATTATCTCACAATGTCATGGTGCCACCTGCCTCTGTGACTATTACTTTTTTTTTTTTGAATCACAAGCACCAATTTTTCACTTTTTCTGTCATTTTTTCAAAACTCTTCACATAGTGAGCACAACAGCAATCTATGTGGGTTGAACTGTGGATCATTTTTTATTGCTTTGGCCCCAAATGCATTCTATGGCTACATCTTTAAAATGACATTAAATCTTTTTCTCATTTAGACACAACCAAATGCCTGTGTATCTACAGGCCAGCCTTCCAATTGAAATGCTATGTTCAAAACTGTTAAACTTAAGTTCAAAACGCAAAATAAAACAGGTAGCAATTTGCTACATTTCTACAGTAATCTCATTTTCTAATATAGTAGTTTTAACATGTATACATTTAACATATTTTGTTGTTTGATTAACATTAATGAGACGGACAGGTAGTTAATTAAGCTGCTGTCTCTTTAAGACTGTAATATTGTAAGAATGCAAAATACTGACACATCCCCGGTTTCCACCCACCTGTTTATGTTCGCTTAGATATGTTCTGTGCAATTGTTTTGATTGAGGGAAATAAGATACAATTCTAATTTTAACAATATTTCTTCTTCAGACTTTGTTCTTTAAATAAACTAAGAATCAGCTGCATACAAAGTGACCAAATCTGGTTTTCAACCACTGAAATTGGGTAATATCTATAAAAAACATGATGATATCTTTAGTACTTCTTGATTTATAGGCATGCAAACGTTGTCACTGACAGAAAGGGAACAAGATACATCTCATGTTTCAACATTATTTGTTCTACAGACATTCCTCTTTTTAAAAAAAGAAGTATATTTGCCAACTGACCAACATTTAGTTTTTGACCACTGATTGTATGTGCATTTTAACGATTTACTCCTGGAGCCAAATTCACATTTCTCTGGAACTGAACCATATAAGGCCTTAAAAATAAATATGCTAAAAGGAAAGTTTGTTAAAACCCAATATCTAAAAGGACATTTAGATATCTTTAATAGTTCTTGATTTACTGGCACGCAAACTTTGGAGGAAAAAAACATGCTATTTCCCCATTTTTGAATGGTCACCATTGGCACAGAAGTCAACAGTTTTTTTTCTAACAGACCTACCAATCTCTGTGTAAAAGTAACTTATGATGCTGCCATCTTTCTGAGTCTTTACTCCCCTGTAATTTGACTCTGAATCTCAGGTGAAAACTGCCATTTTGACCTCCCGTCTACAAAATAGTGGAATAGTCAGTAAATATTTGTCCATGACATTTAATATTTTGGCTTTCATCACTATACATGTCTATCTTACTGCTGTTCATAAACCTTAAATGAGGGTGTCATGAAGATGAAATTCATAGCAACACATAAAATGTAATTGCTCTCTGTTCATTTATTTTTCGGAAGGCTTTAATTCTATGGTTGGAGGCATCATGGGATTTTCCATCCTCATCAGCGCTGAGGTGTTTAAACATCATCCCACCATCTGGTACCTGGACGGAACCACTGGGGTCCTGATTGGACTCATCATTCTAGCTTATGGGGTCAAGTAAGTGTATTCACTGAGAACATACTGATAGTTTCTGCCATTCACGCTGTCATGTCTCTAATGTGAATCTTTCCATTCTTCATTTCTCCTGCAGGCTGTTGATCGACATGGTGCCGCGAGTAAGACAGACTCGAAACTATGAGCGCTTTGAGTAACGCTGGTTCAGAAGAACAAAAAAGGCATCATATGGATCCAGTTATCCCTCTCGGCTCCTGCTGCTCTCTCAACTCACACGATACCCAAATACATCCAGGAATGAAGTCTGCTGGCAGCCAATTCAGCATCATGTATTGTAGAATCCCTAGTCTGACCAGCTCCTGATGTCCTCTTTCACTCAGCACAACATTTAAGAGAAGGAAGGAGGAAGAAGAAAGAGCTGATCAGTGGATCCGTGTCACTCCTAGCACTCAAGATATCATCCTGAAGGGAGTCACTGCTTTTAAACAGAGATCAGCATTTATTGGTCACATCCATGAAATTTTATTATGCCACATTTTATGTTTTTGTTTCTTAAATTATGGAGGAAGACATTGACTTATACTATAATATACTCTATGTTTAATGAAAAATCACGTGAATGTGTATGTGAAACCACACGACTATAATTCATTTTAGGTCAGTTTTAGAGATCATCTTTCTGTTACATCACATCGTCCCACCTGTTGTCCATCAGAATGATTTAATTATATGGTATGTTTATTTATTAGTGTATAATATTGTATATATCTCAGAGCTAGAGACCAGCATCGTTTCCAGTGTAGCGGTGATACTTATTTAAATGAAGAAAGCACACAGAAATGTCCTGAATTAGTCATAACTATTATAGGTTAAAGACAACAATTCAGGGTCAGTAGGATAATTATATGAAATATCGATATTGGAAAAATAGCTTCAGGTATTTACAGGAAAGGCCCATAATGCACCAGTGATCTGTCAATAGTCAAAATGACTGACCAGCACAGAAAGCAGCTTGAACTTCCTGACCGTTTAACTATTTCTAGCACCACAACCAGGACAAAATACAAAAACTGAAATAATCCTAGATCCATGTACTCTTGTGTTTTACTACTTTTAATTTTTCAATTGTACTGCACACTGTGCAATTCAATGCTAAATATCTTTATTCATGTTTTTAGCTGAACTGTTTTTTTTAATAGCAGTTGATTAATCTGACCTTTGCTGATTTCTGTGGCATGCATTGCTGTGTCTGTTTGCCACTTGCTATTGAATTTATCAGATATTGTTTTTGTGCCAAGACAGAATGAGATTAGAATGGCCTGAAGTATCGTCTGATGTAGAAATGATTGATTTGGGCTCCAGCAGACAGAATGAATCATTGGTGTATTATGGAGGGTTTGTGAGGCAGGGCAACTTATTCCTCAATGGAGCACAAATCATTGGAAAAACAAAGCACATTTTAGTTTCTTACCGCACTAACAAAACTAATCTATAGTAAAATGGGGGTTTCACCTTTCATTTCTGTTTTCACAAAGATTGAATCATAAATCCAAATGTTTGTCATTTCTGACCTGTGAATCTTTACCTACATGACCTACATTTTATAAAATGTTATATTTTTCTGGAAAAACAATATTTTCACAAGGATGCGGTAAATTAATTTAATAAGTAATCAGTAAAACATTTATGTTACAAAAGATTTTTATTTCAAATAAATGCTATTTCTTTGAACTTTCTATTCATCAGGGGATCCTGAAAAATCAGCATATTAGTATGATTTCTGAAGGATCATGTGACACTAAAGACTGGAGTAACGGCTGCTGAAAATTCAGCTTTGCCATCACAATAAATTACATTTTTAAACAGAAAACAGTCCTTTAAATCGGTAATAATTCACACTATTAGTATTTCTATGTTATCTTTGATCAAATAAATTCAGCCTTCTTGAGCACAAAATACTTTTTAAACTTACGGATCCCAACCTTGTGAACCGTAGTGCATTTTAAAATGCATTTATTTTATTCATATATAAAACACATCAGTGACTATAAAAATGCACATCAGTTTTTAAAATTATTTATTTATTTGCACATTTGAGTTGCTTCCTAAGCATTAAAATCTTATAATTTTGTCACTGACCATCCCAAATATAATTAACTCTAATTCCTGTTACAGAATAACTGCGTGTTTGATGTGTTATGCAAATGAGCTTCAGTGGAAGATCTTTTTACTGTCTCACAAGCACAGTGTCACACAAAGGGTACCTATTTTTTCATCATCAAAATTGAACATCAGCTATCATATTTCCCCCACTTTTAAACATAACTTCTTTTTGCTTCTGTGTCTCATAATTGGGACATAAATGGAACTGAATGTAAAAGCCTGCGATCGGTTCACAGATCATCTACTGCACACTGATTTATGTATCTCACCGATATTACCAGACAATCACGAGTCGACCAATAACTGCAGCACAGACTCCCGAAGCCTTTTGTCTACTGATCAATGTGATCTGAAGAGGGAAACTTTAAAGCAGGACATTTTATATTTATGTTCTTTTACATCACAGCAAAGTTGATTTTATTTATTATTGATTTGTACTCAAGTGATTGCGTGTTTGTGCTGTAATACAATAGCATCATTCCATATACGTATACAGTGGAAGTCCTTGCGTTATAACTTGAATATTTCTTCAAATTCAGTGTTCCATATATAAACTGTACTGACTAGACTGTATATTTGTGTGTAGACTGCCCATGGTAATGTGCCGAATTGATGCTGTAGTATGTTTACAAAATTTGGTATTGAGTACTTATAATATTCATTTGTCAGGTCACATCTGCTAGATATAGGCAGTTGCTTTATTCGTTCATTTCCATCAGGCATATTGTGCTAGTTTTGTAGATTTACGCTTGTGTTAGGCTGTAATGTACCATCAGCTGACACATAGGAGAACAGTGCTGTCTGTTCATAGACTTCAGTGGCTGCAGTTGCTTATCCATTACTGTAAAGATCATCAGGGTCACACAAATGTTACATTAGCATAGTTAAGGTGGTGATGACTGTATAAATCAGCCTATATTCCAAAGACAAACTGACAGCTGGACCCTGTATTAGATGGCTCAGGCCTGTAGTCTGTACTTATGCTGTAGTTTAGTCGTAAGCAATAGCTTAGGCCTACTCACTGCTACGCTTTGCATGAAAACAACCACGTTCCCACAAAATGTTGCACAAACACACACTGATACACACATGCACAGCACAGGCAAATACATACACAACACATTTCTAATGTCTTGCACATAGACAAGAGGTTCTGAATGTACATTTATTTCCAAACTAATGCTGATCTATATTTCTGTAGAACATGTGAAATATGGCTTGACCTAAAGGTTCTACAAAAATAAAATCTCTTAAGAAAACACTGCTTGATTATGTCTAATTGTCCATAGTTTGGACTGTGTACAATAGTGTGCTATACTTATTTGTAGGCCAGTTAGTTTGTCATATTTATTGTGACATTACTCAGTATACTGTAACAGTACCAACTATGTTAATGAATATCTGAGTGAATACAATTTAATCTGTTAGACATGTATGATGAAGTATAAACATGTTTAGGTTACAACAAGTGGTTACAAAAACTAAATCTAAATTAGGAAAAAAAAGTCAAACGTGTGACAACTTGCCCCTGTGACTTTTATTGTTGCATTATTTTTTTAGAAGGAGGTGTTCTGCATTTTTTATTTATGGCCACTAGATGGCGAGCTGTTACAGTGACAGGTAGTTACTGGACACAACAGATCAACCGACAAGCTTACTTGTGTCCGTGTTTCTTACCGATTTGTTGACAAACAACTACTGATTCCTACTGATCCTACTACTCTTTTTTTCTTTATTCTTCTTTCATCTAAACAAAAGCTATACAACTTTAAATGTGTATAAACATCTTATTAATTACCAGTAGGTTATAGTACTATTTTATTCATTTTATTAAGTAATACAATTACACGTTGATGAGTTTGCAATTAAGTTTGTAATTAAGGGCTTCATGGGGTGATTTTATATGTTTGAGTTTTTTAGATGCATGTTGGCGAAGTGAATGTGTGAAATACTTTGTAATTAGTATTTGTAATACTAATACTATACAACCAGTAGGAGGCAGGAAAACAAGTTGCACTTTATTTTACAGTACGTGTACTTCCATGTACTTATAGTGTACTTACAGTGTATTTATCTAAGAAAGTTCTGGTAACACAAGGTAACTACATGGGGTAGGGTTAGGTTTAGGGGTAGGTTCAGGGTTAGTACCTAGTTATTACATAGTTATTTTAATTACTATAATAAGAACATAGTATGTACATGAGGAACAGGACTGTAAAATAAAGTGCTACCTCTGCAGGTAAACAATGGTAATGCCATGGTATTTTGGTACCTTTTTGATGGTGAAAGATAATCCGAGGAAGATGAAGCAGGGATGTTTAGCTAAACCCTGACAATCTAAAGTTAAAGTAGTGTTACTATATTACATTTTTTACATTATATCTACCAATGAGTTAGATCCGTTGTCTATGTCACATGTAAATACAATTAATTTCCATTACAGATTCAGTGTGATTTCAGATTAATCTAACACACAGCAATTGTGAAAACTACCGTCTGCCTTTTCAGCTGACAGCAATTAGATTTCAGAGCACTCTGTGCTCAGAGAAACTCTGACTGCGAGAACCTGGAGTCAGACTGTGCTGAATGAACAGATTTCACACTGGATGCAGGCGCAGAGTCAAACTCAAGCTTGGAGCCATGGTGACAGACAGACCACAACAGCCCAATTCTCTTGGGCAGTTTAAAGTGGGGTTCAGAGGGGAGTCGAGCTTTCAAATATTGCCCCAAAGCCAGAGGGAATGGCTGGAATCTCCTGATCCATTCCTCCCCCGCAAGACCCGCCTCGAGTGTAAATCCCAGACTGACATGTTTGAAATGACACATACAGCTGTTCAGTGTTGCTTTTGGACTCTAAGTCTATATCTAAAATGGACTTTAAATTATCTTCTTACATGTCAAGGACACCTACTTTATAAATGATGTTGCTGTTTAAAGCTAAGTATCAAGCATTCACACACACACACACACACACACACACACACACACACACACACACACACACACACACACACACTTATCACACACAAAAATGTGAACCGGTAAGAAAGAGGCCTATGGGTGACAAAGTCTCTTGTTCTGTAGTACATGCTTTTGGATCTGACTAATAAGAAGATGGTTCACATTTCTCATTCCAGCATGTTCCCAGGCTGGTCAGTCTGCTCCAGTAACAGAACATATTCGAAGCTCTCCTCCCCTCTGAGGTGGATGAACCTTAAAGAAGGGGTGAAGCTTTGTTCACTGAATGGAGCAGCATTCCAGAGGTGATGTGAACATACCACAACACAAGATCATATGAGCTACAGCTCACAGCTGCAGATCTTCATCTCCTCTGACCTTGCTTTGGCCTCCATGTCCACAGAGCAAAAGAGTATCAGCTTCTACATGCAGGGTCTTTTATGATTACATTGATACGGTATAAGCCAATGTGTGAAATATTCAATTGTATTATTACTTAATAAAATGAATAAAGCTGTACAAAAAGCTATTTGTAATTATTAAGTTATACATTTAAAGTTGAATTGAAGACTTAGATTAACTGTTTTATTAGTTGTTGGCTAATAATTCATGATCTGTTTTACATGGTCACCTCTTTGGATATTTATGAACACTTTAAATTAATCTTGACTGTATAAAGGTATTTCTGCAATGGCATTGAAAACAATGGCCTTGAAAACTGTCACATGACGTTGCATCCGCACCACTAGATGTCAATATAAAGACAACCGGCAAAACATAAACAAAACATTGCTGAATGCTGAATGCACATTTAATGTCATATCATGATGCGGTTACCATCAGTATAAAATTAAAGAATAATATTTGAGGTCTTCACAGCTTATTTTGTTTTGCAGATGACTGTCATTTGATATTCTGCATTCATGTTTCTTTTTTTAGCTTAGTGATTGATATCAGCTCATGCTTTAGTAAGTGCTTAACAGTCTTTGCAGCCACTCGCCCCGTGTGCTTTGTCAGAAGTAGGTCAAGTCGTCTGTCTTCCACCAAACAATCAAACGATGCAGTTTCCTTGATGAAAATCAGGTATCATGGGGTTAGAGCCCAGACAGAAGTCAGCACTGTATCGATTCAAAGGCCTGGAGGGTCATGCTAATGGAAACTGGTGTTGTGCTGCAGCAAATTTATACATATTAATATAAACAGCGGTCCAGACACATGAACAATGTACACAAATGCATGCACATCAGTTCACACTGAGACTGACACTGACACTGACTGATAGAGACCTCAGGATTTGCTGCTTATGGAATGTCTGTATCAGCCAATGGGAGACAGGAGAGGGGAGCAGCTGTTGCCATGACAACAGCCATACGCTTGCCATATGGAGGAGGAGGGGGAAAACAGGCTAATAAATGCCAATGAGCGGTGGATGGAGACGTCTGCAGTGTTGGCAGATGGATTCAATTTACCACAGGGAACATTCACATATACAAACCTGAGAAATTATTGAACTGGCAGAAAAAAGCTTTTGAGCTGAAGTGCCAGTATATTCTGAGAACTGTCAATATTCTGAATCTGTTCAGCCTTGCTGTCAGAAAAATGAAGCTGAATACAAGGGAAGACACAAGTGATGTTGAATAGAAAATAATTGAACTGGCAGATGTTTACATTTATTTCTGCTGAAGTATTTTGAGAAATGTTTGGGAGATTTCTGTTGAGCTTTAATGTAAAAAAAAAAAAAAACTGAAAGCAAGGGAGGGAAAAAAAATACACATTCAGATGGCCTCCGAATATACAGTATACATACTAGTATGTCTGAATTCAAACTTTCATAAAACAAGTGCCAAAAATTACGCGGATGACCTGCTACCTTCAGTGAGATTCTGAATTCCCATGAGGCCACGGGAGAGGGTTTGTGAATGGCAGTGAACTGACACAGCTGATGCTACAGGTCAATAATCTGCCATTTTTGTCTGACAAACAAACCACACAGGAGAACATTAACTTCAGTGGATTTAGACGTGAAAAGTAGTGTGTACTGATGTCTTTCCATGGTTGAAACAAGATACCTTCCGATGTTCATTCATATTTATTTCATGCTATTTCATGCAAGTGCCGCTTAAACAGGGGTGCTACAGTGGGCCACAGAACACTATTTATTGTTTTAATCTTATAAAAATGACAAATTTGAAAGCTGAGACTTTGTTTCATACCAAAAGTAACCTGCTCGTCTTGTCTGTCAGCAAATTGCCACTGTCATCTTTGCTCCTCGTGAGAGAGAGAGCGCCATGGCTTGTCAGACAAAGCAACAGTAACGAAGAGGGAATGGGGTTTTAGGTCATAAAATTGTAGTTTTGTATCTCATATAGGCACCAGAGGTGGTGTGTGAAGGCATCATTCAGGAATAGGACTATAGACCTGGCCTTACACACCTCTGGGGATGTTAATGTGTAAACTTTATCACAGAGTAAATGTTTCACCAGTGTCCTTCATTTCCAGAATTAGGGACCATTCAGAAAGAGTATTTCTCCGTTTAAAAACAGGAGATACAGAGATTGGAATGAGAGACAAGTGACAATTGTCAAGCACATCTGTCTAACGCATGTTTACCAAGAAAATCATTGTGAAAAACAGCATAGTGGAATACAATAATGCTTTCTGTGTAAATGGCCACTTAGAGTGCATAGCTGTTGGTTTCCAAAGCACTGTTTACAAGCAAATTAAATGAAGGGAGGACACAGAGATTCAAGTAATTAAATGTATGGCAAACACCCAAAGATTCCAGTCTGACCTCAACAGACAGAACTCCTTAAACATAATGAATGAACACAGCACAGGCGTGGTCTGGATTTGTGCCTAGATACTACGCAATAAATAAACACACTCTTGTGTTACGACATGCCACTGAAATAACTGCGTCAATGGTGCAATGAACAGAGAAATAATTGACTATAAAGTATTAGCAGTCTAAACGTATTCATATTTGTTCAAGACAAACCAGTTGGTACAATCCTACCAAGATTGAAACATGCTTTCTTTTCAGGCCAGTCATGAGAATTTATGTAACAGTGAAATTGTGTGCAAGCTAACAAGAACTGGAATGGAAAAATACAAAGAAGTCAAGCATAGTTTATCTGTCCTGCTGGGGATTTGTAGAACAGCTTGTGTGGATATATCACTTAGTATGTCTCCTTGTCTTTAATCTGTTCTATCTCCTTCAAAACAGGCTTTGACGTGCCATTTTGGGCTTATCAGCTTTATCACTTATAGGTATCTGTAAATATACTTGCTATTTTTGGACAGTCAGCAGGTTGAGGTAAATCAGACATGATCATTCAGCCTTTGCTTTAGAATGGTTTACAGTAAGGAGCAGCTGCAGGGTTGATGTGATCATGGTTGGATCTCCTGCTGAAACATGATCTCATAAACCACATTCTCATAAACATGTGATTTACAAATCCCTACCCTTATCTTTTATGCAAATATGACAACATATTTAATATACAAATAGTATTTATGTGGAAAAAAAGGTGTATAGCTAATGGAAATGCAATTTTGTATGAAAATGTGCAAGAGTTTTCTGTACTTTACCTCAAATATATGTGTCAATAATTCTTTGTGAATAAAAATGTTCTGAACTAACAAAACTCTTCATCAGATGTACATTTACATGTTAATGTTAGCTAGCTAGCTATTGTCTTATTTCTTAACAGCTTGTGCACTTAATTTCCCTAAATAATGGTAAATTATGTTTAAAATAGCTATAAAGTTTAGCTAAGCTATTTAATAAAAAGCTGTTTTCTGATTTAAAAGGGCAGAAATCATACAGGCATGATAACGTACATCATGAAACCCAAAACTGCACTTAGTTACTGTTTGCTGCTATAAACAAATGTGAACTGTGTGTTTCTGTCAGGCTTGTTTGTTAAATGTAAACAACACGTGTGCTCGTGAAAGTCAAGCTCTTATGATGTCTACACCCTGTTATTGAGAAACACCCAGAGTGCTTGTTCAGACTGGAAAATGTTTGACTCAGAACACAAACACTACAGGAGCAAGCTAAGACATGTCTGAGTGCTCTCACAATCTCACTACACTGACGTAAAGATATTCTACAAATCATATTTACATCTTATGAGGTCAAAGCATGTAATGTGTTGTGTATTTAATCAGCATTTTAAGGCATATTTAACACTGTTTGATTTGAGAACATGTAGCCCAGAGCAAACCAAAATATAGAAAAGCTAATTAACCAAGCAGCCCAGAAGACAGGCAGTCAAAGCTTGTCTGGATTTACGCTCTCCAGCTGGGGACCCCTCAAGACCACCTCTGACCCTCCGGTCACACAAAGACCAGGGCTGTAGTCTCGGCTGTCCATGTGTGGGAATTGCTTCCTGAGAACGAGTGGTTGAAAACAGAGAAGAACAAAGAGAAGAACAAAGAACTCTTTGTTGTAATTCCCAAAACCGTCCATCATTTAATCTAATGTGGCAAGATACTGTTTCTCCAATGTCTAAGGTGTTTTTTCAGGGATAATGGTGTAGATTTTAGTTTCCTGACTTTTTTCAAGCTTAGACATTATTACCAACGCTCCCTATTAATATAATAAGGACAGAAATATTACATAACTGTTTAAGTCCTTAAGTTGCATTTCTCATGCAAGCTTTCTACTATAATATAGTTTATAAGAAGACACAAAGATGAGTTTGAGCTCCTGTGTCATTACCTGGCACCACCTCCCAGCTTTCATCAGGGTGAAGTTGTTCTTCTATTACTGACTAATAATGTCTCAGCCATGAATCAACCTTTGTACAAGGAGCCGCTCTCTCTCTTCCTCTCTCTCTCTCTCTCTCTCTGTCTAATTTTCACTCTTGTTGTTTTTTTGTAGTTGTGCAAAGAAAGGCCATTCTACCTGCTTTAGAAGGAACAATGAATGACTTGGTCCTTTTCTCCATGAGGAATGTTTGCCTGTGAGGGCCTGTAAAGGAGACTTCAATTTAGGACTTCAGTAGTTTTGGATATTTATTTGTATAATGCTTGAGAAATGCCTTTCAGCCCTTTTGATTAAATGTAAAAGTTCTATTTAGCTTGACTCATAAATAAGTCTGACCATGTTACTTGCATTCTATGGAGTGGCATTATTCCTTCTTTGTTTTCTTAGTTTTAAATGTTAGAATGTTAATTCATCAATTCATTCACCATAACATTCATCAACCTATATTGGTTTCTTTGGAATTTTGTCTTACATTCGCTGTTATCCAATCGTATGTTCTGAATCAACTGCATAACGTCTAAATCTTTCAAGCACACAGATTAGTTAAAGTACTTGCACAAGTAATGAATCTCTGACTCATGCTATTGATTTAGCAATGCTAACAGCCTAGCACTCTCCCTATTTTTCCACAGAATTTGCTAAATAATGTTCAGAGTCATCAAAAAGTGTGGATGAATGGTCAGCATTTGACTAATGACATTTAAGATGCCGAATGAATCACATTCCCACACACAATTTTGTCACAGCTAAAGATAACAAATGATGCTCGCCGCAAAACATTTGGGAGAATAAATGGTTGGAAAAGCACAGTGCAGATAGTTTTGAGCCTAAAAATAGATTGTTCATGTAAGATCAAAAATTCAATTTAGACAATGTGCTTGCAGATCTAATGTTTAATTGAACAGGGAATTAAAAAAAAAGTTGTTCCATGTTCATGATCATTACTTGATTATAGAATCTGTAAAGTTGACATAAAAGTGCATAAATAATACATATGCAACCTAAATGATATTAAGACATTTTATATGAGTACTGCCCCATAACAGCTTTTGTATCATTTTTTTTCTGAGAGGATAAGGCAATGTCTTTATTGGTCTGAAACATAATCGCTGATGCAGAATGCATCTTTGTACAAAGAAACAACTGTAAACTATACAGCATGGAGCAGAAGAAACAACTGTTGACCATGACCAATGAAAACGGGAAAAAACACAAGAGAGTCAGTCAAATAGATCCCTGTGAAGATGTAATCAGTGCTCATGGAAGCAAGATGGCATGACAGATGTTGACCACAGAAGACCTTTCCTTTCCTAACAGTCATTAGAAGAATGGCAGAAGACTATATAGCAACTTCTTGTGGTGAAGAGATAATTTAGGAGTTTAAAGCTGACTTCACAAAGAAGACTTTCAGTCAGCCGAAATACAAAGAAAAGGTTCATTTCTAAGTCTGCCCAACCACATCTATTTATTTTATAATACAACTGTTTTCAGAAAAAGGTTACAATGAAATAGATTCTGTTTTTGCAAGATGCCCATTGTGTCTTTATTTTGTTGAAGTGTTATCTGTGGCTTTAGAAGTTCAGAGTTTCACATTCAAGGCGTTCTTGTGAATAGTTTCCCCCATGCACGGAAACCCAGACGATTCTCTCAAGACAGCTGGAGTGTGACCAGATGGACCGGTTGCCATGTCAACCTCTTGATTCCCTCTCACTCTTGTGAAAGTGGGCTGATCATAAACAAAGCTGCATGTCATTACCAGATTCTTTTGCCTCTCTCTTACATTTCGGCTGATGGGAATCAAGTTGGTCAATATGAATGAATGCCACTCATGGATCAATCCCCTGCATGGGCAACTTAGAAGTAATTTATATACATTACAATTTCTGAAATGATTTTTATTCTGCAAAGAATTATGAATTATAAAGGTTACTGTTTCAAATAAATGCTGTTATTTTGAACTTTCTGCTTATTAAAGAATCTTGAAGAATATTAAGCATCACATTTTTTTAAACATTAATAATAATAAGAAAAACATACTAGCAAAATAAAAATCATCATATTAGAACGATTTCTGAAGGATCATGTGACACTGAAGACTGGAGTAATGGCTGCTGAAAATTCAGGTTTTTAAAGAAATAAATTACATTTAACATTAAATAGAAAACAGCCGTGTTACTGTTTGACAATGTTTATTGAATACTGCGGCCTTGGTGAGCATATGAGACTTATTTTTTACAAAATTTTCAGTTTTACCAATGCCAAACTTATGAACAGTGGTATTTGGATATTACATTGGCTCCCTAACAAATTCTGTGCCAGTTACCAAAAAATCCTTACTTTTTGTTATTGTTTAGATGCAGAAATACAAGGAATAGTAAGTCAGGAGCAGCTTTTAAAGGCTTCACACCTTCAGAGACACTCATACTGAGAAATGTTAGCACAACCTTTAGCTGAAATGAGCTGATGATTTATTTTGGGTGGTTTTTAAAAGAAAGGGATAAGACTTATGTGATGGATATTCTCCACACATACTTTGTGTTCTAGGGTTCTTAGCCGGAGCGGTTTTAAATATTTCATGCCGTGAATGAAAAAATCCCAGATCATCTTTATTACTTACAACATCTCTCCTCCCCTTTAAAACATTCAAAGTATTCTGTATCAAAGTGCCTTTCTTGCTCACTTGCACTGCTTTTCACTCAGTTTGCACCACGCTGTGAGGTCATGTGGAAGAGTTTAGATGGAGATAATGAGGCAGACCAGCGCAGTCATTAATCACACATTTATAACTAAGTTCGTGGAGACTTGATGCTTTACGGCTCCATGCTAGATTAGAAAAGGTCACCAAACATCTAGTTTACACACTCTCTGAAATAAAGGTACAACAGCTGTGTCTGAGCTGGTACCTTTTCAAAAGGTACACTTTTGTACCTATTAGGTTCTAATACACTTTAAGTACCAGCGTGTACCTTTCAAGGTACCAAAATGGACCCTTTAGGTACAAATATGTACCTTTTGACAGCTGTTGTACCTTTTTTTCTGAGAGTTCAGACTCATGCTTAAGTTTTATAAGCATAAGTGGATATAAATTAGGTGACTAATAAAAAATGACATTTTCATTGGGTATGGTGTATTGTGGACCATGGTTGTAAACAAGTCTGTTAACGCAACAATTAAAAACCTACTAATATTTTATTGACCTCTTTTCCCATTTTAAGGAAAAAAAAAAAAAGAAAAACAAATCAAGAACACGGTTTTATCAATCACTTATCAATGAACAGGTTTTGAGGTACAGATCTGTGGGATGCGCATATATAGTGTTTAACTAAGCTCTTCTCAGAAGAACACTGTACACAGCATAACATGGAGTCAACACTTTTGCAAGAGAACAAGCAATGACTATAATGGTTTTCTTGTTATCTCCAGTGTTAAATTCTATCTAATAATTTTCTAATCATTCTCTGACCCTATCTGGTATGGTACGGTCCAATAATTGTTAGAAAGGAAATATGGTGCCTGTAGATAAAATAGGAGAATCCAGAGAAGAATTTCTTTTTCCTTAAAATGCAAATTTTCTTGCTTTGGACTAAAATATACTGAACCCCAGTTGTTTTTTTTTTTTTTTTTTTTTTTTTTTTTTTTTTTTTTTTTTAGTTTAGCTTAATTTGCTTAGAATTTCAGCCTCTGTCATCACCTTTCTGTCATTTCACCTCAAGTCTGTTAAGTTTAATAAAAGTTTTACAAAGTGTAACAAACGTAGGCCTGGCTTCTGTGGAAGCCATTACATATTGTTTTGTACGTATGTCTTGTATTTCTTTCATCTTACTATCGCTCTCTTTTTTCAGCTAGTCCAAAAAAAAAAAAAAGAAGAAAAAGAAAAAAAAAGAAAGAAAGAAAAATGTCAAAAAAATTGTTGCAGTAACATACATTTTTATGTTTCAGTCACTGGCAATAGAAAGCTCAATATTATGTCCTTTACCTTAAAATAAATTCAAATCTTATGTGAAGTACTGTATGGCATTATTGAACTCTGGAAATAATTGCAAATAATGCAGTCATGACATTTCTTTTACAAAAACAGACCAAGAAAAACATACTATTTCTTATTCTATCTTAAAATAAAATGTAATAAATTTCAAACCTTTAAAGCACTTATTATGCAATACATTTTAACAAGAATCATGTCCGGCACTTAGAGGTTTCAAATTTATCTCTGTCTTTTGTTTTTGTTTTTCCTCAAAACAGAGGCTTGTTGAGCTTAACAAATGATGATATTTTTCTAGGATGTCATGTCATGGCTCTGTCTTTCTTTCATGCATTAGTGTGACTTATGTGCTCCAAGCCGGTTTGTTTACTCAACCATGCGCAGACTCATAGAACTTTAACCTTTGACCTGTGACACTTTCTACAAACGTCTTCTCCGAGCAAATAGTGCTGCTTGGCCTTTAACCCCCAACTAAGTGGCATTTTTGTGCAGATCTCTATCCATCCCCCTCCTCAACTCAAATCCAGATTTTATAGTTCCAAGAAGAAGCTGAGAATGGGCACTGAACACTAACATTAGGCATGTGGCCAACCAGAAGAGCCCGTTAATGAGAAGAAGTCATGGCGATCATTAAATGCATTATGTCACGTAACATGTTATACAATACTGAACAGTTCATAGCCACAGTTATGCACTAAAGAAGAAAGACAGGTTTTCTGTGTTTTTTTTAAATGTCTGAAAGAATCTTGTACACGTCATTGAGATTTAACTGACAGGTTTGCATGACCCCACCTAGACGAGAGTGCTTTTGGTGAGAAATCTATCACAATGGTGTTTGTGAAATGGCATGGACCTCACTACAGAGCTGTTCTTTTACATTTCATTATGAACCCCCCCCTTTTGGAACCTTTACTGTATTGTGCAGTTGAACTATTGCAATACTTTTGGTTGATATTGCACATGTTGAGAAATAACCTCTAAAATAACTTTCTAATGTACTCATATCAAGTCAGATAGATGGTAAATGTCAGGTCATGTTAGTTTCCAAATTTTAAACACAGACCTGTGCAGAGTTTGGTTGCAACACGTCAATGGACATGCGTCATCATGGGGAAGTTTCCCAACTCTGCAATTTCCTTTGCACTAAAACTGTCTTGGAACAGACAGAATGTATGAATTAGCAGCATGAGATTATGAATGCTTTGTGACTATATCATATTTAGCACTTTTTTTAACCAAGCAATTTAAATATACGCTAATGCAAAGGAAGGATTTCTGAAAGATCATGTGACACTGAAGAGTGGACTAATATAATGGCTATAGTGAAAATTCAGCTTGGTCATAACAATAATAAATTCCAATTGAAATAGAAGAACAGAGCACAATAAAAAGCTATTTTAAATGGAAAATGTAAATGGATGTTTAGTGACACTGTATAAATATATAAGGCATTTTATACAATGCATTCAATCACTAAGATAATACATATTTTGACTATACCAGGGTAATCATCTAATAACAAACCGGACCAGCACCACCTCTAGCTAGATTTGATTGGTTTGGTGCTTGTTCATTGTGTAACGAGTTTATATTAATGAATGTAAGAAGTAAAAGGAAGTTCTTGTTAAACAATGAAAACAAAAACCAAAAAATGTTTAAGTGCAAATATACTGCCTAGAGTTCAGAAATACTGGGTGGGAAATGCTAGTTTAGTGTCAGATAGGAAAATATCCAGCTAATGAGTTTGATTAAGGAGAACAGTGGCACATGAGGAGCAAGAATAGAAGAGAGTCAGATTGGGTGGGACAGAGAAAGAGAGAGAGGGAACAATAGAGTGCAGGGCAACAGAAAGTCACTCCATTTCCATCTGAAAGGAGTTCCCCAGCTTGGGGAGCTGAGAATTGAAGCTGAAAATCATTTTCACTTCAGTGGTCATCTCTCATTCTCAAGGAAAGTTGAGGTGGCATCGAAATGTCTATTTAAGAAGAAAGATTGACAGAATTTGTGGCAAAATGTTGATTATCACACAAAATAATTTTGACTAGCAAAAGAAATCTATGTTATAGTGATGCACTTACAATGGAAGTAATTTTTATAAAAGTACTTACATTAATCCTTTTGTTAAATCTTTTGTTTGAACGGTAGATGGGCTCGTGATTTTTTTTCTTTCCCTTTTTTATGTGATTTTAAGATTTTAGGCATTACACCATGGTGATGTAATAAAACCGGATAAAACTGCATACAAAGGATAGTAAACATGTTTTTCCCCCTGCTTAAATCCTTTCAACATACATATTGTTTATATTTTGCTGTTAAAACTGAGTATTTTAATGCTTACAGATTGGCCCCATCACATAAACTTACCTCTCAGTAACCCAGATATTTTCTTTTTTTTTCCTTTTAAAGAAAATAAGACATATCAAAAACATTTATATATACCATAAAAGTGATTTTGATTTAATTTAGGGCTAAAATATTCCTTTTTTTCCACAAGGGTTTTATATTCCATGCCAACATATAAATTCAGCTTAATCTTCTTGTTCTATAGTGTCAGCCTCATCTCACTAAGCACAAACAATCAAATTATTGTATAATGACCTAAAAACATAAACCATTAGAAGAGGTGGCTGTGGGATTATGACCCAGATTTCTCCCCAGAACAAAAAGTCTGTTGGGTGCAGCTGCAGTTTCACACTTATCAAACATCCATTTGTGATTTCTGTTACGATGGTACAAAGTCAAGACATGAGAGAAGGAAGCTTTTCAAAAGCCTTTTATGCCTGAAGCATGCACGTAGGCTATTATTTCATATCCAGCTTTCTGAATAAAGAATAAAGTCATGTATCATAGATGGTTTCTTCATTGCCCTGTTTTCCAGAGGGCCGTGTGGATCTCCAGCGGTTCAGTTGTGCTCATGGGTTGCAGTGGACCGCTGATGTCAAACGCCTGTTTATTTATTCTGAGTCTGACAGATGCCCTTTGTCATTAGATTAAAGACCTAATTAATTTGTCTCTACATGACTGCTGGTGCAATGTGATTTAGATTGTTTACACACTTTATTTTCTCATAGATTAATTATGCTATATTTTGTGGGGTGGGGGATGGATGGAGTGTTCCAGAAGCCCACAGTGAGAAAGAGAGCGACATGTTAATCAAGTGAAGGCCTTGAATGAACTCTGTGCTTGACAATGCTGCCTTTCATAGACTGAAAATACAGTAAACTCAGTCATAGTTAAATCGTATTACTTTTTATGATATTGAAAGATTTAACTATTTTAAAGATTTGAATTTTTTTTAAAGATTTTTTTCTGTGATGTGATGGCAAGTTTGAATCATCTGCAGCCATTCAATGTCACATGATCCTTCAGTAACCATTTTAATATGCTGATCACTGCTTAAGAAAGCTTCTTATTATTATCAATGTTGAAAACAGTTGCTCTGTTTAATATTTTTGTGGAAACCATTTTGTGGAAACCACATCCTTGCTAAGTGAAGTATTAATAATAATAATAAGTATTACACAAACTTTTGAAAGGTATAATAGCTTAAATGTTAGATGACATGTGATCTAATGGCATTGTAAAAGCATAATTTTTAAGAGTAAGTGCAGAGTTTAAGATTTTTCACTTCATATTATCTTGACAAACGCCTCTCTTAATCAACACAAAATCAGACTCAACCGCCTTGAACAAAGTCTGCATGTGCAGCCAAGCATGCTGGGAAAAGAGGGTGGCCTGACCCTAAATCCAATGGGAGACTCCCATTCACAGAGCCCGAGAAGGTAATGGGCTAATTAAGTGATTTGGAATCTGTTTTTTAGGATTGTTAATGCTTGTTCAGACATTTGACACTGTTCTGCAGCTCTACTGACACTGTACTGAAATTCAATTAAAAAAGCTAAATGCCAATAATTCTTCTTGATACTTGAATTGTGGTGAAACAGGCCTGATGGGCATGGCGTGGGTTGTGGCTCTCATTCTGTACTTCTCTCTCCTGTGAGAGGGAGGACACACAGGGATTGATTTGCAGCCATTTGCTGTGGGTTTCTTCTTTCTGTTGTGCTATTCCCTCAAGGAACCTGGAGATATCCACCCACAAACCCCTGCCCCCGGCACTGACTCTCACCCATTATGTGTCTCTGTCCCCATCCCCCTCTCCAGGGAAATGTAAACAGCCTTCCCCTCCTCCGTAGGTTTCTCAATCACATCTCACACTTTTCTTGTTTGGATTTGATTGACAGGAAGGTCACACTTGCTTCTCAAGTGTAAGATTCAACAGAAGCTGCCGCTGAGAAAGCAGACCATCAGCATATTCCACAGGTGGAGGAACACAAAATCACAAATGTTCCTAAATAATTTCTAGGTTTCTACTGATTTGGACACATTGCGGCATTATTATTATTTTCTTTTTCACCACAGTTTTAGTTACAACATATATGCAGAATAGCAATGTGAGTGTGTGACTGGACTGCAATATGGAAACATTAAAATGCTTTGCTGCAATATTTTTAGCTTTTCCTTCTGACTCAACAGTTGGTTAATTTTGTCACCATTTCTATCTTTGTTATAGGAAAGTCTTCAGTTTAATCATGTGTGACCAAGAAAGAACCTGTTAAAAATACATCTTGGCTGAAACAGTTTCCAACAGAACTGTGCAAAAGAAAAGCTTTTGCTGAACTCAAAAGTTCTAAATTGTTTCTATCTTTATGAAGAATTTATGACTTGAATGTATAGCTTGCATTTAAATTATTATACATGTGTGAGTCAATATTCCGAATGCGCATCATGGATTCTGTTTAAAATGTCAATTACTGGATACTCATAATCCACTATGGACACAAAACACAGTACTGAAGTTAGAGATTATAAATGTTGCATTCGTTTTTATTAGACAAGACAGATGTAAAGATTGCCTTGATGACCTCACTGATGACCTCATTGCTGTCCATTTGGAGGTACTGAGGGAATTGCCTTCTGTCTCCACAAAAGCTCCATGTGAAACCTGATCTTCATCAAAGTTTCATGTGGCTCTTATCATCTCGCATATCAAATCAAGACAAATGTCTTTTACTAACTACCCCCTCTAATTAGGAATAAATTATCTTAACACACACACACACACACACACACACACACACACACACACACATATATATATATATATATATATATATATATATATATATATTCACAATCTGTAACCATAAAAAGGCATCAATAAATCTCTGTGTTTATTTAGTGTGACTTTGGCTTGATGTATGGGTTTGATGAATAAAGACCAAATACTAAAAACAAGACACATAATATTATATGATTTTTCCTGGAGAGTTAAAATGTAGTAAAATTCCAAATTTCAGGTAAGACCACAACCTTTTTTTTTTTTGTATAGACTGACCACCTCTCTCCTCTTGGGATGAAACCCTAGAGTTATTTGGGATAGAAAGACACCATTGTCAGCATGTCTGGAAAGGGGGCTTATTCTCTTAAGCTAATATAACAAAGAGGGCATGGTTATCCAAACACACACTGTTTTTACAAAAATGTGTAAAATATATAGATATATTTTTGGTAAGAAAAAAAAATCTATAATAATTTAGATAAAATTGAAAGATAATTTGTTCATTTCAAGAGTGCTGAAGGTAAAACACCCAACCTAGAACAACTGAAAAGTGATCTGTCTGATTTAGCTTCTTTCAATATTTACAGAAAGCTTTGCAGATTGAAAACTACCTCCCCTTTTAACAAAGCCCAAACGATAACTCAAACAGTACAGAAGACAATGTTGTACTTTTACCTTGATGAAGGACATGAGATAAGGTGTTTGCTTTAACACATTTTATTTGAAAAATACTTCAGGATTCATCTCCACTCTGTAATGCACTGACAGTCTAATATCTGATCTACAGTGTTGTACACTACTATCTTGGTAAGAAAAAAGTGCTTAGAGGTGGACCGTGTCACAGGAGGTAATGCCTGTAGTCCATAACTTTTGTTCTTCAGAGTTCCTGTAAATCTAGACGTCTTCATGAGGCCTCATATACTCATTCGGGCACACTGAAGTTACAGTAATTTAGTAAATTACAAGGTCCTCAAACCCCAGTTCCTTCTGGGATTTTGAAGCAACAGTTCTTGATAATGTTCTTAGAAGTTTACTCTATATTCCATAAGAGTCAAAATAAGATATCAAGCATTCCATGAAATGTCACAGCGTTTTTTCACAGTGCTTCAGTACAGAGAACTCCTTCAAATGGCAGCTTAATCGGGACCAGCCCTTTAATTGTATTTTTATTTTTGTTCACCCGCGCCATCACAATCACATGCAACATCCAACTCGACAACAAACAACCATTCCGATGAATGTCAACAGTGCAACGTTGAAATGGCAAACGCAATGACTCAGGCCATCAGCAATGGGAAAAGGCAGGTGCAGGCTTTGCAGAGAGCTATCGCTTTTTCTTCTGTTTGAGGCTTTTTCGTCGTTTGACTATCATTTCGTAGAGTTTGTCCATGCCTTCGTGAAGCCCCTCGCCGATGATGGCACAGGCCGGTTGGATGTGGTAGGTGGTGGCAGGCGTGAGCTCCTGGAGCGCCAGCTGCTTCTCTATATCCGCCACGGACAGAGATCTCGGCAGGTCCTGTTTATTAGCTATGACCAACAGCGGCGTTCCTTGGTTTTCAGCGAATTTGGTGACTTTATGTAGCTCCGTCTTGGCCTCCTCCAGTCGATCCACGTCTACAGAGTCCACCACATAAATAATGCCATCCGTGCACCTACTGTACGATTTCCACAAGGGCCGGAGTTTCTCCTGCCCACCAACGTCCCAGAAATGACAGCTTATTCCTTTGGCCGTGCCGTTACTCAGCTTGATTTTTTCCGTGTTGAATCCTATCGTTGGCACAGTGTTGACAAACTCGTTGAATTTCAGTCTGTAAAGGACCGTGGTTTTCCCTGCGGAGTCCAAGCCAAGCATCACTATATGGAGAGACTGAAACGCAGATATGTTGGAGAAACTGTTCCCCATTTTGATCTCCTCGTTAGCAGGGGTAAAACCAATGCAGTCCCCTCGACACCAGAGATTCGTCCAGATTCAGACTGGATGTGATGAAGCGATCATTGCAGTGCTGGTGATCGGTAAACACTCCTCTATGAGCGGAGAGTCTCTGCAGTAACAGCTCACATCAACATCACCACCGCGAACTGATGGAAATTATTCCCGACGGCGCTCGTCCACATAAGCGATGAATGAATGTGATCAGAAAGGTATTGTAGGTGTAAGATGAACGGGTCTACTCACGCGTTGATGGACACAAGCGAATGTATGGTAATGAATGGAAGCCAGCAGTGGCCCTCCTCACGTTGGAGAAACTCCGCCCGCTTTCGTGTGAAAAGTGAAAAACAAACCCCTCTTATGGCAAGCTATATATTCCTTAAACTAGCTCGTATAATTTTTGTCTGTCTGGAGTGACATGAAGAAACAGAACATATGAGAGACTAAATCCAGAAGAACTGTGCGGCAATGTCTCCAAGATACCTACCTGCAAAACTACCTGACAAAATATGTGCCAGTGCACGAGGGCAAAGCTGCTTTAAAAACAAAGCAGTTGGGGGTTTGGTGCCTTGCTCAAGGGCACCTAAGTCGTGGTATTGAAGATGGAAAGAGAACTGTACATGCACTCCCCCCACCTACAATTCCTGCCGGCCCAAGACTCGAACTCACAACCTTTTGATTGCCAGTCCGACTCTCTAACCATTAGGCCACAACTTCCCCAATTTAGTTAATAAAAGTTAATTTATAAAGAAAATCAAATTATGACATTGTTTTTGACAACATCCTCATTTTACAGTATTTTTACAGTATTTTTATTTAGTGCCTAGAACGTTTAACAGTACTGTAGCTTTGCAGGTAGGATTCTTGAAGCATCTTGGAGACATTGCCACAGTTTTTCTGGATTTATTCTGTCTCAGTGTGTTCTGTTTCTTCATGTCACTCCAGACAGACTAGAAGATGATGAGAACAGATCTATTCTTGTGCAAACAAAAATCTCACTGGATTATTATAATTAATGGCAAATTTTACTTTTGGACATGTAAACTGATATTTCCTACTGTCACACTGAAGCAAAATATTAGAGATTTTAGTTGGTGAAAATACTGCTGTTCTAATAATTTTGGCCACCACTGTATATATAATAGTTTCAATGAACATTTCTATGACAATATGTTTATCAGACAAAATATATTTTATTTATCAAAATAACCATAACATATTACAAACAAGTATTAACTTACAAGTTAACTTTACCTTTAGTATTTTTTTTTTTTTAATTAATACTGCCTTTAGCCCAATTCTGGTTAGCCTTTTACACTGAGTGCAGGAAAAAAGGCCCTTCCTGGTCACCTCATACATTTATAAGAATTTTTTTTTAAACAGACAACTTTTATGGTTTATTTTCCAAACAAAAATGTGTTGTTTTACCAGTGTTCAATAAAACATTGTGTGGTAGTATTTAAATAATTATAGTGGGCTATACCTTTTAGTGATATAAAAATTATCTTGAAGTAATAAAAATAAGTTACAGTTTCTTAGCCCTAGAAAAAAAAAAAAAAAAAAAACTAGTAAAATAGATAGTAGTAAGTTTAAATGATTAAATGGCTTTCCACACAAGCCCCCTCAACAGTCTTTGCACAGGTTATAATGTTCTCTCGAGGCATTCGAATAGAAGCTAGAGTGCGTCAACGAGATTGTACCGATTTGACCTGTAACACGTAAGGAAAAAATGAAAGTTTTAGATACACAATTTGACACCTCACTGAAATCAGTTAAATGGGTTAATATGTCCACACCTCACCAGATATACTTAAAAAAGTCTACTAACTCAAAACTTCTAACTTTTACCAGTTTGGTAAACTGTCTGGCTAAAAAAAAAAAAAAAAATTCTCAAACGTTATATTTCAGATAAATTTTGTCATTCCTGACTTAAATGTGGCTATTTTTTTTTTCATATATCTATAGGCTATATCTATATATCTAAATCTATCTATATATCGCCACCTGGCGTCCATAGTAGGTATTTTTTCTATATCCGTGTTATAAAGTCATAAGAAGTAGCTACTTTTGACAAATCAATACGCCAAAGTATTCCAAACCAATGAGCAGTGCTGTTACTATTAGCTAATCTATCATCCTATACGAATATTTAACCATGGTTTTACTACAAAAAAAAAAAAAAAAAAAAAAAAAAAAACCTTACTTGCCTAATATGTAACCACAAATCGACCATGATCTTGCTACAGTAACCATAGTTTAACCATGATATTTTGTAGTAAAACTATGGTTATACAAATGGTAATCAATGCGTCAAAAAAAATTACTATAAAAAACCATGGTTAATTATAGACTGAAAATTTACAAGATTTTTCCACACTTTAATCAGTTAAAAGAATAAGAGCTAGTCAACTAACCAAAAACTAATGGACGTCTAATCTTAAACATATGACAACAATCGTTAATGTTAGTTTTAAATATAGCATATTATTCAATCACCCTCTGCTAAGTTTGACAACACATATTCGGATGTTTCGAGGGATTGTCTTTACACTGAGTAAAACTTGATCTTTTATGTTAACTGTTTGTCCACTAGGTGGTAGATGTGTGATGGAAATGTTAGAGGAGAAATTACTGGGAACTGGCCTTTTTTTCCAATTTACATATTTAGGCAGTAAAATGACTCAGAATGTAACATTCAATCACGGACTGTTCTAATTGAAATCTTATAATAATGTATTATTTATAAAATATTTCATATCCCTATTCTTAGCATTAGCATTTTTAGGCATTAGCATGGAGAGAAAGAAAAATGAAGCAATGTACTTAACTCAGGCAAGCAATTTGTCTTTTGTCTTCCTTAACAGAACTGAGGAGAAACACTCAAGTGCTCACTGACCTGAGAAGGAACACAGTCTACTTGACATAAGAGCAAACACAGACACATTCATAAATACACAATTGCTTGACTGTATCTGCAGAAAACCAGTTACAATTGTATAAAATCTTCACACTTGACTGTGCATGTTCATTATATTGTACACACACACACACACACCCTACATCTTTCAAATTTTTGTTGGTAGTCCAGGGTTCTCCCCAGAGAGTGAGAGAGGGTACTGATGAAAGGCGTGTGATGTGAACTATGCTGTTTGCATGTCTAGGGGAAGATGTAAGCATATTTTTGTAAGACCCACAGTGATGACTGTTTACACTGGTCATAAGTTTTGTTGGGAGAGCCTGTCAAGCAGGGAGAAAAATTATGTTGGAGTGATAAGACTGGAATTCCAACACAGCTTGTACAACTCAGTAAGCAGCAAGAAAACCTTAAACTTACAATAATGTTTAATGTTACACCTTGACTGCGTCCAGATTAATATATTTGAGTGAGTTTTGTCACACAAGTCATCCTATCAAGGATATGCCATCTACACTCAACAATTAGCTAACTCTTACAAATGTGAGAGTTGAGGTCAACTTGATATATAAGCTTTTAGAGGAAAGGTGAACAGAAATGAAAGGTTATTTTTTTGCATGTCGGTGAGGTTAATGTATGCTTTGTAAATTTAAGACAGGAGAGTATCCTAGAATCTGCACAGCAAATGTGTAAGCAAATCTACTGTGACATGCTGTTGCCTTGTACAATGCATGATAGGAAGATGCAAATCAGAGAGACCTATAGGCTAGAAAAACAACAGCACAGCTGCTAGCTATAGTTTCAACATTTAATTTCCACATAATACTTAAATATAAGATTTATTAAATGTAAAATTTTCACCAAAAGTGAAAATATATAAATTCAATTATATATTTATTTTAACATTGAATGAACAAAAGTGTTCTACTGGTAAATTTGCATTGAATTTACATGGACCATCTCTTGGAACATCAAACTAAATCTAATGAGAATAATGTGCATTGGGAGGCATGGACTGCTGTTTGGACTTATCCTAACAATCAAAAGGACTTTAAAAAAATTTTTTTTTTCTGCTATCTTTGTATATTCTGCACAAATTAAAGCCATTTACGTTGACTTCAATATCAAACAAGAATCACTCGTCATTTCATCAGGAACCTTTGATAGATGGCCAGCATTCTTATCAAAACACACCAAACTCTGCTGCAGCTCGTACGCAGCTATAAACGGAGCTTATGGAACTTATTAATGTTCCGCCTTCAGCGTCCCAAATTAATGGTGAGTAAATCTTTAAATTTTTGTAAACTGATGATTAGATGATTTAGTCATAGGCCAACATGTGCTGATGAAAGAATTTGAGTTGTACGTTTTATTTACAACTGGATAGAGTGATCCCATTACTTTAATATCTCTTTATTAAGCTCATGTTTTATTTTTGCATGTAACTTTTCATACTAACATTTATTTTCACTTATAAAAACATCAGGCTACTTAACACTAAACAACATAATATACAAGTGCATCTCAATAAATTAGAATGTTGTGGAAAAGTTCATTTATTTCAGTAATTCAACTCAAATTGTGAAACTTGTGTATTAAATAAATTCAATGCACACAGACTGAAGTAGTTTAAGTCTAGTAATTTTAATTGTTATGATTTCGGCTCATATTTAACATATACCTACCAATTCACTATCTCAACCAAATAGTATATGCCAATCAGCTAATCAAGAAACCAAGGTCCTAGAGTCTGGAGGAAGGGTGGAGAAGCTCATAGCCCAAGTTGTTGGAAGTCCAGTGTTAGGTTTCCACAATCAGTGATGATTTGGGGTGTAATGTCATCAGCTGGTGTTGGTCCATTTGTGTTTTTTGGAAACCAAAGTCACTGCACCCATTAACCAAGACATTTTGGAGCATTTCATGCTTCCTTCTGCTGACCAGCTTTATGTAGATGCTGATTACATTTATGAGCAGGATTTGGCACCTGCCCACACTGCCTAAAGCACCAAAAGTTGGTTAAATTACCATGGTGTTGGTGTGCTCGACTGACCAACAAACTCTCCAGACCTGAACCCCATAATGTATAGGGTACTGTCAAGAGGAAAATGAGAAACAAGAGACCAAAAAGTGCAGATGAGCTGAAACCTGGGCTTCCATACCACCTCAGCAGTGCCACAAACTGAGCACCTCCATGCCACACTGAATTGAAGCAAAAGGAGCCCTTACCAAGTATTGAGTAAATGTACAGTAAATAAAAATACTTTCAGGAAGGCCAACAATTCACTAAAAATGTTTTTACTGGTCTTATGAAGTATTCTAATTTGTTGAGATAATGAATTGGTGAGTTTTTGTTAAATGTGAGCCTAAATCACAATGAAAAGAACCAAAGACTTGGACTACTTCAGCCTGTGTGCATTGAATTTCATGACATTCTAATTCATTGAGACGCACATGTACACTTACAGCAAAGTAAAACAGGCAGTTCAGCATACAGTGTTGGCATCACAAAACATAAAAGAATAAGATTGTTACAGTATTAGTGAAAAATGTAGAAGCATGTAAAATCCTTTGTGCAAAATTTAGTATAAGTATAAAATCATGATGATATGCAATGAATAAAAAAAAACTTATTTTACATTAAAGTATTAAAACATAAGCAATAGGCCTACACATTTCAGTAATTTGGTTCAATGTACAATTTACTTTGCAACAAATCTATTTTGCAAACATATAAGTGCATTTAGGAAAATTAAAAACAACACAATGAATACAATTGAAATCAGGTGTGTCTGGGTCTTGTAAACGACAGCCGATGTAGGTAGTCTTTATATTGCGCAGTCATCCTGCGAGCAGGGGCTGAAAGCAGAGCTCCGTAGAAGATCCAGACAGTTGACAAGGATGAGGGCGCCTGTGATGTGCCTCCAGCGCTTGGTAATAGGGTTCTTCATTTTGTCCAATCCAGTGTGAAGTTCCTGAATCACATCCCTGTAACTGTCCCCAATCTGAGCTGCCCACGTGACCAGGAAGTCATAGGCAGGTTTCCACATAGCCTTCACAAAAAAATAAAGATTTAAGTTGGACATGTAAACCTGCATGAACGGGTTCTCCATTAAGAGTGAACATTTTGTGCATAAACATTCTAAGCCAGCGAAACAAAGCCCAAGAGGAAGTTTATAATCTCATCAATCGTTGGTAGAAAATGTAGTTTTCTCTTCTGAGCTGAATGCAAACACTGTAATCATGTCTTGTGAGTTTCCTGTCATTTATGCTTAAAACCCAGTTATACATTTTACAAGTGTCAGTTACCATCTCTCTCGTCCATCTCACTTGGACATTGTTCTTTATCCAGTCTTATAGAGCAAATGATTTAACATTCTATAGTTTTTACATACTTTATATTACTTAACTTCATGTTTGCATAATCTGTGTTTTGTTCGCACAGTTGTCTGTACTGTAACGGATCTACAGCTTAAGCCAAATCATAAGCTTTTCAATGTGTACTAAATGCAGTGTTAACAGTGCAAACATACTTGACACTTCTTTTCCAACCTTTCCACATGAGAAAACAAGTATTTTATAAGGTGGCATAATTAAGTTTTTTTTTTTTTTTGTATGATGTGATTCGTACAAAAACATAAAATATAAATTGTTTTTAAAAAAGTAAGCATGAAGGTCCACCTCTAATCCAACTCTAAATGTTAGTAGGGCATAAGCAGATCATACAAAACACAGGACAGTTCACCAAAATGACATTATTTCTTCTGTGAAGCATAAAATGAGATGTTAGGCAGACTGACAGTTTCAGACATCATTCACTTTAATTGCATTAAAAAAATTATTGTGTTCCACTGAAAAAAATAAAGTCATACAGGTTTGGAAGAATGAGGGTGAGAGAATGTTGTTATAGTTTCGGTGAACTATATCCTTCAATGCTTTCAATATCCTTCAGTGTTTGTTTTACCTCACTGTCCAGTTGTCCCCCGCTGTCTCTGTGTGGAGCCTCATACGCTTCCATCTGCTGTCGGGAAACTTTCGCCAGTCTCTCAGCAAGCTCCCTCCAGCGACCCGCCAGCTCCACCGCTGTAGTCAACAGCACAAAGTCCATGACCAGCCGTGCCACCAGGCCCTGACAGTCCATCTTCAGAAGAGCCTGAATGACACACATACAGTCAGACCATGAGTTTATCATCACCAAGCCAATATGCAAAGATTATAACTCTGCTTTATGTCACTGTGTTTGAAGTAACAAATTGAATATGTTAAAATCCCAAATGTCAGTTTTGTAATATCATTAAAAAAAAAAAAAATCATAGATAATGATTAGTAATTAATTCCTACTCAGAAATATGACTTCAGAGAGAGAGGCCTAACCATGTCTAATACTTGTTTTAGTTTGGGATGCACAAAATATTACATTTTTTTGCTGCTAATGGATATTTAATTGTGGATTCTTTCTTCTTTTTTAGTTTTTTACATTCAGAATCGTCTATTACTATAGAATTTAATAACACTGGTAAAGGGATACTTGGCCCAAAAAATACAATTCTGTCATTTACTCGTCCTGATGTTTTTCCAAACTTGTATGACTTACTTTCTTAAAAGAAGATATTTTGAAGATTGTTTCAACTGCTTTAATATATACACAATTAAAATCAGTGGTGTCCAAAAAAATAAAATAAATAAATAAATAATAATAATTATTATTATTATCTTTTTGAGTTGCACATGAAAAGAAAATGATACAGGTATGGGATAACATAAGGGTGGGTAAATAATAACATAATTTCACATTTTTAGATGAACAATAACTAAATGTCTAAATTAATATATTTTAAAAAAGAATACACATTTTTATATTGTAAATTATCGTGCCTAAATTATCTTATAGCATTTTCAGTTATTGTTTTTAGTTTTTATGCTGCTTTATTTATAATTAAGTAATTAAAAATAATAAAGTTTTTGGCTACCACTGTCAGATATAACAAAAATAATTAGCAGTATATCAGCCTCAGGCATAATTTTAATACATGTGCATCCATAGCTACAATGCATTTACACAAAATATGACACTGAAACTATGCAAATAGCCTTCAAATCAAATCTTTGGAAATGTGTACTTTGTGAGTTGTGTCCTATTGTTGATATCTGCCTTCATAATCTCACATACCAAATCTTCAATTTTAAAAAGTGCTCCCCCACCCTCCTCTCGCCCGGACAGCAAGCAGTTTCTCCCCATATCTGGCCCACATTTGGCCCACATGGATTTCACGTGGGCCAGATGTGGGCCGGTTCTGGGCCGAAACTGCTTGATGTCTGAGTGGTGGTTACTAAGTAAAGCCTGTTCTAATTAGTAAACTTTAACAAGAGTAAACAACAACACAAACTACAAAACTGAGATAGCATCAGTGGTTTTCTAAGCACTGCCTCAGAAATCCAGACCAATCCAGAGCTCAAGTCATCAAGCCGGGTGCTTTGATAAATATTGTGATACGCAGGAACCAACAGGCATCCTCCTGAGAGCACAATATAATGAGAGTGACTCAGAGCCCCTTGGACAAGGAAAATGTTAGGGAGGAATATCCGGCCGTTCAGTTGGCAAGTGTTTTGTCTTATTAATGTGACCTTCTTTTCTCTCCTAAAAGAGTTTGGCGTGACATTTAAAAAACTGAATAAGGACTTACATTCACTGCACCTTGTGAATATATGACGTTCACTGGTCTACAAAATGTCTGAAACTCTTATCTGATGATGACGACATGTGACATTTACTTTCTTAGTGCTTGCTTTATACAACAAAGAAAGAAATCAATCTTTCTACAATTAAGTTTTCAAATATAAATGAGTAAAAAATGCAGGTGTTCTTCATACACTCAAATGTGTTTAAATTCACATACACACAAAATCAGTACGTTTTTAAAAGCTTCATGCCCTGAACCAACTAATCTCTGATTCCATTTCCTTGGCTTGGAATGTTTGGAATGACAGGAAGTCTGCTTAGAGGGGGAGGAACACGGCACTGATGCCCCAGAAGACCTGTTAAAGGTCTGGCTCCAAACAGAGCAATGAGATAGCGGGAGTCTTGGATGGCTTCCCTCTTCCCTCTTATCAACAAAGCTAGTACAAATAAACAGGAAGGTATGTCTCTGACTTGTACATTAGGCTCAAAGAATGGTGATCAGGATGACTTACTGTTCCACTTGCTGTCTAGATAAAAGTAAAAAACAAATGTATTGTGTGTGAATGTATCACACTGTGAACACGTATTGTGTGCATTAGCCAAAAAAAGATAAAGTATTTCATCTGCACCTGTTTCCTAAGGTGTCTCACCCCTTGAACCCTGTCACAGTCAGGAACTTATTAAGTAAACCCTACAGAGACATGGTTGTAAAAGAATACCAATTAAAATCTACACCCTGTCTGCTCAGATTGTGAACCCACTGTTAAACCTCAAATGAAGTCAGGTGTACCAAGCAGAACTACTGTAGAAGCTTCCAGCTCATCTTTTAATGGGTATGAAATTAGCTTCTGTTATTTTGAAATTTAATGAGAAAAGCAAATAATTATTTTAATGATGCTTTGATCATTTTACTATTTTGCCCACAAACATACCAAAGCTGGTTTCATTGTTCTGTTCTCATAATTGCTCCTTTAGATGCCTCCAAAACCTCTATTAGTATTTTGCATCAGTAACAAGACATCTACAAATGAAATCTAAAAACTGAAATAAAACAAATAAATATTATCTGAGAAGAGGCTTTTTTTTTTTTTTACTAAAATATTTACACGTTGGCACATGCAAAAAAGAAAGCATATGCAGATGCTCAAAAAAGCAAATGTTTCGGTTCACTGAACCTACCTCAGTGCTTTAAGCCTCATCTTCATGATTTATCTTTAAAAAAAAAATTAAATAATTTTTTTCATAACTTTTTTTTTTTTTGGTGTGCAGATTCTTTGTTACTTGTTTTGCATCAATGTACCCAGTGAACCTGGCTGATATTGGAACAGAAAAGTGTATTTCTTCACATTAACATTCTGGCCAATTTTAACATAGTTCTAAAGTTATTCATTAATTTACCCATGCACTTGGTTGACACTTTTATGCGAAACAACTTGCAGTGAATTCCCTGGCAATCTAATTGACTAGTATTGTTAGCATGATCTACCAATCAGTTAATTAGTGCAGGAACTCTTTGAATTGATAAAACTTGAATTAGTGAATTAGTCAGTGTTCTCATACATTCACAACACTGTTGAGCTCACTAGACATAATCACAGCAAGATTGAGCAGACAATTACTTTACATGTTTTTCTGTTGAATTCCTCTTCTTTAACATCTGATTTTATGATAGTACTTATCCTTTATTATCTTCCCTCTTGCCTGCCCCTTGTGATTTCCTTTTATATAAGCTGACAATTTTCTTCTGTTTATAAACTATTGTCAGAAATCACTGGCGGTTTATACAGGCCTCCTCTTCTGTTCTAACAATAGGTTAAAGGAAATGGGAGGATCCAGAGGAATCAAAAACTCAAAGAAAAAAAAAAACCTTCTCATGAAAGCATTACCACTGGCACATTTACTGATTAAAAATGGAATAACAGAGTTCTCTAATGCTGTTCAGTCATTATGTCAATTTGTAGGCCAGCCCAAAAGATTCATTCACCACGGATTCTTAAGGGAATTTCTAATGGGTTTCAATATTCACATTTGACTGTGTAATTTATTTTGTAGAACAAAACAGGAAGGTCTCTTCATGTAATGTTAACCACATACCTCATTTTATTCATAAATCAAAATCCCATTAGAAATTCCAGAGGGAACCCATTGCTCTAAAATGATAATTCTTCTCTATTCAGAAAATGCAAGTACTTTATTCAGATGTGAAGAGAATTGCAGATGCATGTCTGTTATCTCCTGGCAATGGATTTGTAGGTGTGGGGGTTTGTGTAATTTAGGGCGTCTCTTGTTCCACATTTGATGCTTCTGTGTAGATTCTAACAATTAAAAAGGAAACATCTGCTCAACTAAGATTCTCCTTCAACACGTTCACATCTTCCGGCATTTTCAAGTTTGAGACGGTCACAGATGACCCTTCCTAATTTTAGTTCATACAGTGTAACACAAACATGTGTACCAGACACTAACATTCATTTAGCCTGCTTCACTTCAATGATATGATGCTCTTTAATGGTCAAAGGCAAAGTCTATATGATGTATGTATATTTTCAATATCATCATTTCAATCACACTATAATAAGGTGTTTCGAGCAGATGTCTCAGCTCATTTTATTTTAGTCCTGTGCCCCTGTATTACCTAAACTTGTTCATATGGTCTGTGTTGATGCATGCTGACATATATATATATATATATATATATATATATATATATATATATATATATATATATATATATATGTGTTGAGATGTTGTGAATTGGTGGGCTTTTGATAAATGTGAGCCAAATCATCACAATTAAAAGAAGCAAAGACATATATATAAGTCTTTGGTTCTTTTAATTGTGATGATTTGGCTCACATTTATCAAAAGCCCACCAATTCACAACATCTCAACAAATTAGAATATGGTGACATGCCAATCAGCTAATCAACTCAAAACACCTGCAAATGTTTCCTGAGCCTTCAAAATGGTCTCTCAGTTTGGTTCACTAGGCTACACAATCATGGGGACGACTGCTGATCTGACAGTTCTCCTCAAGACAATCATTGACACCTTTCACAAGGAGCCACAAACATTCATTGCCAAAGAAGCTGGCTGTTCACAGAGTGCTGTATCCAAGCATGTTAACAGAAAGTTAAGTGGAGAAAAAAAAAGATGCACAACCAACCGATAGAGCCGCAGCCTTATGAGGATCGTCAAGCGCAATCGATTCAAGAATTTGAGTGAAACTCACAAGGAATGAACTGAGGCTGGGGTCAAAGCATCAAGAGCCACCAAACACAGACGTGTCAAGGAATTTGGCTACAGTTGTCGTATTCCTCTTGTTAAGCCACTCCTGAATCACACACAACATCAGAGGTGTCTTACCTGGGCTAAGAAGAAGAAGAACTGGACTGTTGCCCAGTGGTCCAAAGTCTTCTATTCAAATTAGAGTAAGTTTTGTATTTTGTTTGGAAACCAAGGTCCTAGAATCTGGAGGAAGGGTGGAGAAGCTCATAGCCCAAGTTGCTTAAAGTCCAGTGTTAAGTTTCCACAGTCAGTGATGATTTGGGGTGTAATGTCATCAGCTGGTGTTGGTCCATTTGTGTTTTTTGTGATTTCATTTTATAGGATTTGGCACCTGGCCACACTGCCAAAAGCACCAAAAGTTGGTTAATGACCATGGTGTTGGTGTGCTTGACTGGCCAGCAAACTCACCAGACCTGAACCCCACAGAGAATCTATGGGGTATTGTCAAGAGGAAAATGAGAAACAAGAAACCAAACAATGCAGATGAGCTGAAGGCCACTATCAAAGAAACCTGGTCTTCCATACCACCTCAACAGTGCCACAAACTGATTACCTCCATGCCACGCCAAATTGAGGCTCTCATTAAAGCAAAAGGAGTAAATGTACAGGAAATAAAAATACTTTCCAGAAGGCCAATTCACTAAAAATGTTTTTACTGTTCTTTTACTGTTCTACTACCAAAACAATAACAATCGCGTGGTTTGATAACGCTAAGAAGGAGCGTGGAATGATGGGATTTGTTGTCTTCTACCCAACCACTGGCGGCCATCAATCAGATGGAAAGATAAATCAGATGCGTCCTCGCATGGGTCTAGAGACGTGATGCCTGCGTTTGGCATGTATAATAGTAATATCATACCCCATAATACTAATCTTGTTGATAATTATAATAGCATACGTTTTCTGATACGAATCAAAACAACTCACCTGTCGAGTAAAACACAAACGAGATCGGTATCTCTTTCTAGTTGAAGGTTGCGAAGCTCTCTCCATCTAGAAAATGCAACACTGATATTGATCCTCGCTCTTTATCTCCTCTTGTCCCAAACTCTTCTTGGGTCATTTGGTTGGCCGTAAGCTTACCTTTACGGGGGCTGTCCTTGTCGACAGAACCAGCGGCAGACGGTAAACAGTAATTATGTTCCATAAAATAAGTAACACAATAAAACGTGTAACACAATAACTCGAGTAACGAGTAACACAATAAATCCACCATAAAACGTGCAAGAAGAAGTTAATAAGGAACTGCTTGAAGCAAGCTAGTGGTTTGCTGGATGCTAGACACTACTTCAACATTTATCCACGACACTGTTGTCATGTGGTTCCTACGTCAGTAAAGGCGGTAACAAAAGATAACTAACGTAATTGACAGGCGACTGCACTGCCCCGTGTCACTGTTTAGAATGGGAATTTTCTCATGATTTACAAGTAGTTGAAAACATTAGAGATATTTTTAGTAATCAGCTGGACAAAATAAATAACACTAGCCTAGTGGTTTTTGGATATATTATACTGCAAATATCTTACAAATTGTACCTTTAAACTACTTCGGTCTGTGTGCATTTAATTAAATACACAAGTTTCACAATTTGAGTTGAATTACTGAAATAAATGAACTTTTTCATTACATTGTAATTCAATGAGAAGCACCAGTATGCATGATTTAAATATGCGATTTTCACTTCAGTGTGAATTTTGAGTGTGTGTTCTCTGTGACAGAGAGAGGTTTCTTTTTTGGTGATTATTGCAGAATGACTGATGCATCATACAGAAGATTTATATAAGTGTTTGTAAAATGAAACTTGATATTTCCTTTGGAAGCAACCTTTTTCAGGTTCCCGTTGACAAAGTTTTCACATCAGGCTTTATTGACACAGTGGCACAGAGTGGTTGAGGCAGGTGACAACCAGACAAACCTGAATCTTAGCACCTTATCCATCATTGTAATATAGACCACATGAGAGAAATAAGGTTTTGTACGAGAAGTTGAATGTTTTTTTTCAGTCAGCTTATTTAGGATAGATTGCTATATTGATAATATATTGTTGTTTTGATTCAGGATAGCATGTTAAAGTGGGTAGCTGGTGGTGTTCTGCAAATATGTTGGCACTTTTAAATGTTGTGCACTTGGTCTTTGCTTTGAGTCTCAAGTGTTTGTGACAACGTTATGAAATATTTATTTGACATGTTTTGGTATCAACTAGATAAATTATATATTATTCATAGTTTAATTCATGCAAATTTGTTCATTTGCGAAACTGAAAAGATTGTAAGATAGTAAATCCTCCAATCACACCAGCAAGGTCAAATTCTATCTAAGGTCAAACATTAAAGGTCATCTCAATTTTTGATACCTTTCATTTTTAAAATCATAAAAAAAAATGTATATCTCAAAATTGCATGCAGCTTTATAAATGTTTTCTTTTTTTCAGTAATGACATTTTTTGTATTTTAGGTAGGATATATCTCTGCCGTTGACTTTCAGACTTTTAACTTGTTAACTTTCAAAAACGTCACTCTTCTCTCGTCTCTCTTTGCAGTTGCAAGCCTTGTAAATAATGAATGAGTGAATATGTATAACCAAATATAAATAATTTATTTTAAAAAATATTATACAATTTTAATATTGGCCATTGATCAGTTGCCAGCCATTACATGAAAATGATTATCGGCTTGTCAATTTTAAGAAAACCTCCAATAAATAAATATAACATTTGATATACCTTTTAAAAATGGTTTCTATAAAGATGCTCCCAGTGCACAACCAAGTTTAGCTGAAAGATCTACTTCCATGTCAGAGCTTACCTTCATGAGTTCCTTCTGGAAAGACTTCCTCTCCTTGCCCTCAGCTGCGTTGCAGTCTTCCTTGAGCCTCTCCAGAACAGAAGCCACTTTTTCAGGCTCACTTTCTGCCTCTGTCCGACAGAAATGTGCCAGAGGCAGATTGACGTAGCCCAATGCATCAGCAAACACTCTCCAACTCGCCACGTTTTCCATCAGTATTGTCCGCACAGATGCGTAGATATACGTCAGGCACATGCAGGGCTTTAGGAGCTGCTCTAAAAGGATTGTAGTTGTAAGATCAGACCCTTTGAAATTAACAGGTTTCACTTTTCCCATGATTAGAATGTTTTTTGCATGCACCAACCCAATTCTTCCATGGTAGTATCCGAAGTACCACTCTTTGGTCCATAAATGTCCTTTAAGTTTGATTTTTTCCTCACTCAAAAGGGCCACTATGTCACCTCTAAGATACTCTAGCAAATACAGACTTTTGGACTGCCTTACAACAGTTTTCAGGAACTTAGCAAATTTCAGGTTTTTGACTAGTCTGTCCTGAAACACAGGGTACTTTGCAGTCGCTGCAAGAGGAGACAGTATGATTTTGTTTATTTCCTTTTTCTTGAGGAAGCGCCGTTGAACGGAGCTACTTGTGCTTGTTTTTGGTGGTGGGGTTGGGGTCTGAACGCAAAACTGGGCCAAGATACAGTCCTTATCATCCTTGACCTGAATACGCAAAGTAAAGTCTGAAATGTCATTTGAATCGCGTGCTGCAATCATGTAGATGAGGCGGGCCACTTTGCCAAGTTTGATCTGAAATCCCCTCACGATTCTTGCATGTTCATTGGCCCTCACTTCAAAATTGGACATGTTCGAATACACACCAACCTGAAGGTCTTGAGGTTTTGTTAGGACAAACTGGTGCTTCCCCCAGAGTTGGAGGACAACAGGTGGAGTTGACTGAGAATGCTTTTTTGCGTCACTAACTAGCAACGTCTTTGGGGCACAGTCATGGCCAAAAATGGCCACCACAGTCTTGAAAGACGGGTGGATGTGTTTTGGCCCATATACCCCAAGAGTGACCTTTTTTACGACATGTTCCCAGACTGTGTTGTATGGGGCCACTGTCTGTGCTTGGGCAACTACAGAGACATACATGCAAGGCTCTAAATTGTCCAGAGTCACTTGAACTGTGTCTCCATACATGCATACATGTGGAATCTGGACATATGGACCTTCCTTGAAGTCGCTTCTCACACACACCACCTCTGTGTTTTTGCGGCTCTCTACTTTCACCACAACAGACACCTTCATCTCTAAAGTGACTGGGGTCTTGATTTCCATATTATTGAGTTTTACCTCTACCACTGGACTTACAGTAGTACATCTATCATTGTTAAGCTCCAACGGTGGGTCCAGAAGGGCCTTCAGTGATATCTGTTGAGTCTCATCTGGTGCAACGTGACCCTCAGGAATATGTATACTGATACTGGTATTTGGCAGCTCCACGGTACCACCAGAACTGTCCAGGTTGCACACAATGTTGGTCTCTATTGGCTGGGTTTGGCCCCAACCTGGGTTTTGTCCAATGGAGTCCAGGTCGTGGCAGGATCGTGTAAGTTTACGGTGATTTAGCCATGCTGTTTTGAAATCCTCTCTACTTTGATAATGCTCAGGTTTAGGTGACTTCATTCCACCAAAAAAACTCAAAGAACCTTGATTCCCATCAGACAGGGACTGTAGGACAGACAATTCCGACATGCTGTAGCAGCGCTTGCTGCCAAAAAACGGTTTGTTTCTGCGAATATTTGGGCCAATTCCTGAGCCAGGGCCCATACTTTTTGAGTCACAGAGCCCACTTTCAAAATCATTAATATTAATAGCACTGCTGGTGCTTGAGATGGGAGGTGAGATATTACCAAAACACAAAGCCTTTGCTGAACTCTGGCTGTAGTTTTGGTCAGGGGTGCCTTGCAGCGTGCCATTTAGGAAAGGGTTAGTTGACATCCGTTTATTAACAAAAGGATTGTCATTTCCAGATTCTGTGGGTTTGGCAGACCCCGTCCAATCCACAGAGTTATCCATTTCTTTCACTCCCTCAGAAATGTCACTTAGGCTGTCAATTATGCCGCTGTCACTGAACGTGGAATCTCGATGATTGATCGGATGGACGTAAGCAGATGGGATGTATCCCATCTCTTTGTTGTTGTGTGCATACCACCATTCTCCACCTGATGTGTCTATAACATAAAGACAGTCTCCCTTTGAGAACTTGAGTGTGGTAAAACTGGACGGACAGTAATCCTTAATGGCAATCACTTCCCTGACAGCTCCAAATGAAGCAGCAGTATCCAGTCGCAAGGCACTAGGTGAAGGCCCTTTGAGAAAAAAATAAGTGAATGAGGGTAAAATTATAAGTTAACAGTACTGTGATTGTGAGGTAAAAATAAGAAAGGAAACCTTTAACATCTGTAAGGGTGGCCTCTGACACTCCTTGACTGAGATCGATGAGAGCACCCTCAGATCTGCAGCGAGGGAGCACAGCGTTGCTGTTCGCTGATCGAATGCGATGGGCAGCCATGGTGTGTATTGCTACCGAACTCCACTTCTTGTCTCAAGTTTTTCTTCTCATGTTTGTTTCAGTATGAGCAATCAATGTCCTTCCATAATATCTGTCACAAATTAAAGGTGAAAGAACATTATAAATTTGCTTTGTTAATTTCTACCAAATTTATTCTTTAACATTTTACAAACATTTTAATATAGGGACCAATTTTCACTATTAACTAGTTACTTGTTAGCATGCCTATTATTAACATATTGTCTGCTTATTAGTACTTATAAGGCACATATTCAGCATGACCATATTCTACATCCCTAATCCAACCTAATACTTAAGATTAACAACTACCTTAATGACTATAAAAAAATTGCAAATTTGAGGCAAAAGTTGTAGTTAATGGTTGGTCAATAATGAGAATTGTAATCTTAAAATAAGGTGCAAAATTTAATATTGCTTGCACAGTAACACCACCAGAGATGAATAAAGAGTTAAAGAAACTGCAAGACTTTTATAAGAATGCTCATAAGTGTAATTCTTCTTCTTCAAAAAAAAAAAATTGACATCTCTGAATAACGCGTCATAGACACAGTGTCTCGTTCCTTTGTGGAACCAGCGTTACATTCGTAACGAAACGTTTTTTTGCTAATGTTAATTAACTGTTATATAACCATTTTCTGATTAAGAAGAAGAAGCAAAGATCATGAAGATCAACAAAGATTACACGCCATAGACTGTGACAATTTTTTCATTCAGTATTAATCAGTAATTTAATCACAGTAAGATTAGCCATTGTAGAGCATAAGGCAAATTTCAGTTGTGTGGCCTCATTCTACTAATCCTAAACCTAATAGAGCTCACACTTTGTCACTAAATGTCTTAAAGTTATCTAATATGGGCAGAAATATTTGTTCTTGTCCAGACGCGTCTACCGTATTCGTGACATTCTCTTGTACACTAACAGAGAATAAAAGAGCTTGGTTTCTATGAAGGTTTATACAGTAAATTGCCTATATAGACCGAAATCAAAGTTGCTAGGTTTTACTTTTTTATGTTATTTATTACCTCTATTGATTTAGTTTTATTTTTCAGCAATTACTTATGATAACCAATGATTGCTTCAAATATTGTGCAAAGTGATTGAATTATTGATTTACAAATAGAAGTTCCATCTGAGCTGCTTGTGCAGCATGCACGCTTAAGGATCAAACGTTGCTTGCTTTTAGTAATCAAAAGTAGGATAGTGTTTGAGTGCACCTCAGCATCCTCTTAAGTCTGATCATGAACTATAAAGGCTCTCCAGCAATACACATCAGTGGTTTCCATGACTACCACCTTGGGGAAGAAAGCACACACAGTGAAGCGCCTTTAGAAAAAATGCCCAGCTGTAGCCTACTGGGAATGTCTCTCACACAACAGTCTGACATATTATGAAGCTACTAAACTACTAATTATTGTAATTCAGCAGATTATCACTCCAACAAGGTAATAAATGTGTTTGGACTCTTCAATATGTTTAAAACCAGTACATCTCCACAAGCACCGGTTGCCACTTAGGCTGAATTTTATAAGACTGTTCAAATAAAAATACATCATATAAGGAGCAAATATGGGCTTAAATGATCAGCAAGTTATCAGCAAATGGGTAGCAGTCATGTTATACGGTGAAAATAATTAGGAGAGATATTGAAAATTATCTGTGGAGATCTGTGGAGTATTTTAGAAATTTGTTTCTTCAGAACTGGACAAAATGTGTCTGGAAATGGCATGTTAAAATGGCTGTGAGTACAGCCTGACTTGAAACAGATTTTACTTAATTATTTGTTATTGAGTGTATGGGTGTGTGTGTGTTTATAGGGCTGCAGGATCTGCTCTGTGAAAGACCGATTGTTCCACCTTTTGTTTAAGAAATACAGAGGAAATGCCTGTGAAATAAGGATGTGCTGGATTTCCCAAAACTTATATAACATAATTTTATAGCAAACACCTTCAGGGTATGTTCGGACACACCGGTCTGTGTGGCCAAGAGAATCTCTGTGCATATTGCTAAAGTAATTGTTAATGTCATAGACATTTAGGCATTAAGTAGAGACATTTCAGGACTTAACATGTCTTATAAGCATAATGCGACATACATTAACATCAGTGTTAATTTTTATACAGTCTATGGTGTTATCACAGCGGTAGAGTTACTCTCAATGGACACTTCATTTATTCATAAACTAATTTCTTTTTTGCATCTGCTTTAAAGCTTTACTAGTTATTTAAATTTACAGGTGCTTCTTAATAAATTAAAATGTTGAGGAAATGTTCATTTATTTCAGTAATTCAACTCAAATTGTTAAACTCATGTATTAAATAAATTCAGTGCACACAGACTGAAGTAGTTTAAGTCTATGGTTCTTTTCATTTTGATGATTTTGGCTCACATTTAACAAAAACCCTCTCAAAAAATTTGAATATTGTGACATGCCAATCATCTAATCAACTCAAAACACCTGCAAAGGTTTCCTCAGCCTTCAAAATGGTCTCTGACAATCATTGACACCCTTCACAAGGAGTGTAAGTTACAAAAATGTATTGCCAATAAGCTGTCTGTTCACAGAGTGCTGTATCCAAGCATGTTAACAGAAAGTTGAGTGGAATGAAAAAGTGTGGAAGAAAAAAGATGCAAAACCAACCGAGAGAATTGCCGCCTTATGAGGATTGTCAATCAACTGGATTCAAGAATTTTAGAGAACTTCACAAGGAATGCACTGAGGCTTTGTCAAGGCATCAAGAGCCACCACACACAGACGTGTCAAGGAATTTGGCTACAGTTGTTGTATTCCTCTTGTTAGGCCACTCCTGAATCACAGACAACGTCAGAGGCGTCTTACCTGGGCTAAGGAGAAGAAGAACTGGACTGTTGCCATTGGTCCAAAGTCCTTTTTTCAGATGAGAGCAAGTTTTGTATTTCATTTGGAAACCAAGGTCATAGATTCTGGAGGAAGGGTGGAGAAGCTAATAGCCCAAGTTGCTTGAAGTCCAGTATTAAGTTTCCACTGTCAGTGATGATTTGGGGTGTAATGTCATCTGCTGGTGTTGGTCCATTGTGTTTTTTGAAAACCAAAGTCAAGGCACCTGTTTACCAAGAAATCTTGGAGCACTTCATGCTTCCTTCTACTGACCAGCTGACAGCAAACTCACCAGACCTGAACCCCACAGAGAATCTATGGGATATTGTCAAGAGGAAAATGAGAAACAACAGACCAAAAAGTGCAGATGAGCTGTAGGCCATTGTCAAAGAAGCCTGGTCTTCCATACCACCTCAACAGTGCCACAAACTGATCACCTCCATGCCACGCCGAATTGAGTCAGTCATTAAAGCAAAAGGAGCCCCTACCAAGTATTTAGTACATGTGCAGTAAATAAACATACTTTCCAGAAGGCCAACAATTCATAATTTTTTTTAAATTGGTCTTATGAAGTATTCTAATTTGTTGAGACTTTGAATTGTTGAAAAAATCACATCATCACAATTAAAAGAACCAAAGACTTAAACTACTTCAGTCTGTGTGCACTGAATTTATTTAATACACAAGTTTCACAATTTGAGTTGAATTACTGAAATAAATGAACTTTTCCTTGACATTCTAATCTATTGAGAAGCAATAGTTGCTGGTCCATACTGACTTTTAAAGTAGGATAAAAAATAAATAAATATGGATGACACTGTGGACCAGCAACTGTTTGGTTTTCCATCTTCTTCAAAATACCGTTTTTGAATAGTGTATGTTTAGCAGATGGAGGAAACTCATTCAGGTTTAAAACAACTTTTGAATGAGTACATGAATGTATAAATATATATATATATATATATATAAAACTCTATTTTAATTTTTGGGTGAATTATTCCTTTAATGTTAATAAAATACCTAACACAAAGAAAAATCACTTGGTACTCGGCACTTGGTAAAAAAAACTTTAATACAGTTACTGTATAATAGGAATAGGAATCAATGTATAGTTTTATATATATATATATATATATATATATATATATATATATATATATCTATATCTATATATATATATATATATATATATATATATATATATATATATATATATATATATATATATATATCTCTTTACCTTTGCACATTGGCCTAAATATCTGCCATACTTTTTCATATTTTGTTACCTTGAAAGGCTTTATAATAGGGAAATTAGTTTGGCTGTGATGCTAAAACAGTTTGCAAAATAGAAAAACCAACATAACAAAGAATCGTGATAAAATCATGATATCTCAAAAACATACAGACTCCAACCCCCGGGCCCCGGCCCGCAACTATGCCCTGTAACGCCATTTCGCTCCTGCCCCTTGGGAGGTCTGTGCACGCCACTGATCTACACCATGTTTAACTGTATTCTTCCTTATCTCAAAATATGCAAGTAGATGACTTATGAGGAGAAATGGGGGAAGAAAATGATGTTCAGGTTGTTTAATTAAACATTAGCTAATTCTACGGAGCTAGTATGTATTATTTAAGATAAGCTTCTTAGTAGTTTGACATGCAAGGTTTTCTGAAGGTTTGAGTCCTGATACTACCCTTATGAAACAAAAATATATTGCAGTATATTGGAAAATATCATGTAATATATTAGGCATATATTCTTATTATATTTATTATTTATATTTATTTTTTCCAATATATTGCAATATATTGAAAGCGGCAATGATTTGTATATTTTGCAATATATTATATAATATATGTATCATCAATATATTATTAAATGTATTCAAATATATAAAATATTAGAAAATAAAAAGGGAAAATAATATATTACAATATATCACAATATATTTTAAGAAATATATTGGTAAATATATTTTCCTTTCGTAAGAGTAATGAAATCTGCATCCGTTACAGTAACATTGATCAGTCTAAAATAAGGCGCAAAGTGCTCGTGCAGATTTAGGGCTTAAATGCAAGTTTGAAACTGTGAAACAAGTAGGTTCAGATTCTTTATACAGTAGCCAAGATAAAAGACTTTCCACGGTGGGAGGGTGAACCTCAGACAAGTTGAAAACCTAGGGAACAGATGAAGACATTCAGAAAACCTATAGCTACACTCACCACAACTCAATTTCATGCGAGATTCAAGTGTCAAACTCAATCTGAAGTGTCAGAAAAAGTGGCAACTCAGTGGAAGATAGCGACGCGTACAGCAATACTCCAATAATCGATGAAAAAGCCCGGTGACGAAATAAACACCAATACTTACTTTTCTGAAGATGCAGTCAGTTTCTTGAGTGAGGATCGTTATGCGCGCGACTCGCTCTCAAGTGCTTCACTTACATTAGGAGAAGCTGCCTGACGTCATCAGCCAGGAGGCGTCCCTCACAAAAACACGGACCGTCGATAATACTCTTTACAACTTTTTAAGTGGCATAATAATGTATACGCCAATATTTATTGTGTTAATGTATATACTAATGTAGTTGTTAATTTTTTTGAGGATGACATATTGCATTAGATTAAATAGCTCTGAAAATCAAACTCATTAGTTAATAGTCTGATTTCATTTTAAGACGGCCTCATGTAGTGCCCTAGTTCTGCGAACTTTCTAAATTTCGACCGCACTTTTGATATACTGGCATTCAGAAGCTGCTACATTAAAATTAGAGCCACTAAGAACTACGACTAAATATAAATATCTGGCGGCACCTGGTGGGCATTCAACTTATAACCAAGCGGTTGTGTGTCCATGTCGTTTTACCGCAAATGTAGGCCTAGTCTTACAGTTAAAGAACAGATCTCAATTAATAGCATGCATGTTGGTAATAACAGTTATAGGCTACTATTAATTTGACACACTGTAGGCTACTTCTATCGCTCCCAAACAAATTTTAATTCCTGTACAAATTTAAATATGGCGTTACCCTAACTGGTCTAGTTTCAAATTTCCTTTTGTAGTTTGATATAAAGAAGCCTTTCAAGACATTCAAGACATTCACTTTATGTCAACAGCCATCATAAACAGTTTTTTCTTCATTCCTAGTTTGTCACTTAACAGTTGAATGCTAAGATGAAGGATCTATTAGGCCTATTATTATAAGAACAACGTTTCAATTAATATTCTATATTGTATTTTTATTTGTTATTGCATAATTGCTTTTATGGTCTATGGAAATTACTGTTTCATTTAGACATTACACATTTCATTTACAAATTTACATGGCAGTGTACAGCTGCACAGAAGGACTTCTGCAGCGCCATATTTTTACACAGACATATTTATGTTTAATGCTGCTCAGAGGTGGCATAGGTCTGAAAAGGCATAATTTACACTAAATTTTGAGCAGGCAAACAGCCTTTTAACATGGCTGTATCGGACACCTTCAGACAAGGTTTTCTTTTATGGACATGTTTGTCTAAGACAGCTATTAAGTTGCACAAAATAGGGTACGACCACAAGATGTCATCCAAATCCAGCTAGTTTTTGCGTTTGTTGTTAAAGCTGTTTATAGTTGTGTGGAAAAAAATAAAATTAAAATACAAATTTAAAAAATTCAAATTATAGTTATTTTGTGAAAAAGCCTTTTATTTTATATACTAGGCTATTATAATGAATGATATGAACATCTTATCTTAAAGAGCACATGGAATTGATCGCATGTATTTCCCACAATGGGCAGCTCATTTTTCCTGTAATTAATTTCTCGTAGGCCAATTTAAGTAAAATCTTGTGTCTAATGTTAATAATGCTGATTATGATTTTAAAAAAATATATGTTTAATTTTTAAAGTCATTTCATTATTTTATTTTGTAATTAATCAGTTTGTCATTTTTGACTGAACAAAAAAATAATTATTTTCTGATCATTATTACCAGACACATGTATTATTATTATTATTATTGAAATGCTTGTTACTGAATTCAATTAGTTTATACTGGCTCTAATTTAGAACAGTAAACAATATGTAATCAAATAATTTAATGAATATTTATTATAATTATAATAATAATAATTTAATCAAATAATCAATTTTTATGCAGTATTAAACTTAACCAGTACAACCTGAAAACTTTGGGAGCTGAAGGTGTCCTGAGCAATGACATCTCTCTTGAAACAGACACACTCTATCTTTTTCTTTTTTCTTTTTAAGAGATCAATTAATGAGCTCATTTATAATTAAAGAGCAACGATTTTGTGCAGCTGCTCTGATAATTTGAAACACTATTTGTGAAGTCTTTATTTCCCATTCTTACCTTGTCAAGCACTTGGTGTCGCCTTGCAGGACCGACTAGAAGGAAACAGATCAATGCTCATTGAATATAAATTATGAAATTTCAAATCATTGCTATCGTAGTCTTTCAAAAAGGGGGTTGAATAGAAAATAAAAAAAGCTTCACAGATGTGATAAACCACTGGGTCTAGCATGATAACAACCCATATTTATTTCTCTCTCTAAAGTGGAAATATATTGATCTCAATGAGCGATCGTTGAAGTCATCAAAAGTCAAATACAGGTTTGGTTCTAAAACCCCCTGACGAGTGTCTTTAGAAGTGCTCTGTGAGAGAAAGCCTTTTGATGAACAACAGCGATTGAGAGATTATTTGGAACCCTGAACCAGAATCTTAAAAAGCATATCAACGGTGACAGAAGAAAAAGAAAAAAAAAATTGACATTCACAGGAACAGAAACATATTCATGACTTCAGAAAAATGTGCTCCCTTTCTGATAAAATCTGTTGAAAGGAGAATTTTGTCAAAGTAATGAAAGAAAGATTAAAAATGTAAACTGCTGAAATGCATTTGTGGAATACACTGCAATTGTATGAGTAGTCAAATTGCCAGTAGGAAGACCAGAGACCTGCCTGAACATTTATCAGCTATTTACAGAGACAGTACGGAAATTACTAACAACATTTTTATTTATATCTATTAATATTACCTTTTACTGTTGCCACTTGCCACTTATTTATTTTTTTATTTTTTTACTATTTAGGTTTTATTATTCAGTGTCAAAAAGGATTGACGGTTTGTTCTGTCCATGGTTTAATAATCATAGAGCTTATTAATTTGATGCATTAATGTATATCTGTTGGCAGTAATACTCACAGGATTAGACTGCATATGCTTCTTCTTTCCTCTCCTATGGGCTTAGAAAGGAAGTGATTTTCCTTACCAGCTGCTAGAAATGAATCTAATCCCACTTGCTCCAATGTTGTTCATCTCTGGGGCTCTATTGTCCTCAGATGTTTGCTGCAACTATAAACGGCAACATCTGATTCATTCTACAAGGACCAGTTAATTAGATAAATCAAGAGTCCTGCTCAGTTGGAACAAACACCTGTGGACAAACTGCTCCAACAGGAACACATAGAGATTGATTATTACATGCTGCTTCTGTGAGCAGCTGGATGTATAAAGGAAACTTAAAAAGCGGAACAGGCATAGCGGCTGTCCTGTTTCACATATACAGAGGGGGAAATGAAAGAACATGCAAAGAAAATGCTTTACAAGTGCACTTCCTTCTATTTTCACTTGGTGTCAGCAATGAACTGGCCAGTTCACTGGTAACATGAATGCACAGTAAAAACTATGGGTTCATACTTTGCATAAACCCTAAACTACTTTTGTATGATTATATAAGAACTGTTTGGTTTTTGTGAATATTTACTACAGTGTGATAATGTAGCAAAATTAAAGAATTGTAATGATTTCAGTTCTAACTCCTCTTTTGAAAAAGAAATATTAATAAAAAGACATAAATCAAAATTAAAAAAATATATATATTTAAAATATCTGGTCAAATATATTGACCAGAGTGCTATCCAGCATAATGAATATAATATAAGCAATTACATACATCCACACATACACAATAAAGTCCTGTTCAATCTAATCAGATCTTCACAGATGGGGATGATTTATTATTGTGCACTGGAAAAGGGTTCCATAAACCAGAAGCAACCACAGAAAAGTCCCTATCACCCTTTGATTTTAATCTATTTTGGGAATATGAAGAATCGTCTGGTTAGAAGATCTCATATGCCTTGTGTCTTGATAAGATATCAAAAGGTCAGCAATAGCCTCTTTTTCAGTGCAATGCAGTGCAATGCTTTACATACAAACAACTGAACATTATATTTTTGAAAATAATTCAGTTAATAGAATTATATTAAATAACATCACTGAACAAACAAACAATTTAACACAATATATAAATTATGTATTTATTTTTTATAAAGCAGCACTCAGATTGAGAACACAGTTATAGAAAATATGAGGTCCAAATGAGGATTTTCACAATGATGCAATGGAAGAAAACTTTTGGTTCCCTAAGAAACCTTTCCGTAAACAGTTCCCAAAATATTTTTTAAGAACATTTTAATAATCTACTGAAACTTTTTCCACTATGAAGAACCTTTTGTGGAATGGAAAGGTTGCAGGATGTTAAAGGTTCTTTGTCAATCCATCAATATCACTAAACAGTTGGGTAATTTGTTATGCGCTGTTGGTTCAGTAGGAATGCCACTGGATATTAGTTCAATAAAGTTTAACAGAGTATTTTATTTGGATACCTCTGGAATACTAAAAGACCTACATGTATCCTTTACCTAGCGAACTTTGAGTGGTGTTGTCGCTGCTGCTGTATCAACTACATACAGACACCCCTGTCTTGCTTTGCTTGTTTGCTTATCACTGTTGTAAAGCTCCTAGATTTACATACTGATGCATGTTGAGTGATGATACAGCTGCTGCTTATATCACCTGTCTCTAATGAAACCTTCAAATGTTTAATGGTATTCAGAGCTGACAGTGCATCATTTATTGTTTGCCTCACAGCTGCACAAAGCCCTATAATTTCTCCCCATATCCCAGTAATTTCTCCTCGGAACTGAACTCAACTGTAACTCAAGCCTGGCTTATTTTTAGACGTTGACCTCCGCTGTGTGAGGAGTCTGTAGCAAACAGAATGATTCCTGTCCCTGGGGGGGTCTGGGTAAATGTTGCTTCCTCTGAGCTGGAGATCTCAGCTTGATATTTAGCTCTCATCTGCAGCTTTCAGTAGCTGAGTAATAAAGCTCACCGCCAGACCTGTTTTACATCATAACTCAGGTGCTGGAAGAATGAGGGGGCTGGGATCTTCATGCATTTTACAAAAGGCACTGTAAAAACCACTTTCTTTAGCAGAAAGTGCAGGCAGGAAGCATTAGTAAGATTTGCGCATATAATGATATAAAGATATCCCTGTGGTTTCATAAGTGAGTTTTACGGCTAAACAGTTGAATGTAATATGACAGTCTTGATTCCTGTTTCTGCTCGGCAATAAATCCTCCCACACAAGCACTGCAATCCACCCCTTATATCTTTTGATGAAAATTAAAATCTCATTTTTGGATGGTGATGCTGTTTTTGTTGGTTTGGCTTTTAACTCCAGCAGAGTGGATTTGAAATAAATCAATGCTGCATTAACAGTAAAGTACAGCCTGTCAAATTGACAAGGTATTTACTACTAAAAACTCTGAGTGTGGAAGACTTGCAGTCAGAGGCCACGTCCTCAGATGCAGAGAGACTGCGTATGAAGTAGCACTGAGGTGAGCCAGGAGCAGTGCTAAAGGTGTGAAACTGTTCTGTCAGGAGAGTACAGGCCCAGCTAGATAAAATATCTAGTGAAATATCTGGGAATGTTGTGTCATTTCTTCATATATTTATCCAAAGCTATGTTAGTAAGTAATTTATGAGACTTCCTTCACATTCCCAGCTGATAGGGCTTCATATTTAGGGATGACATCTTGGACATGATTATGTATAAATATATATAAAATTAAATGTGATGTATTTTGGTGCAATGTTACATTGTGAAGTTTTTTATTATTCCAATTAACAATAGATATTTATTCATGAAATGTGCATGAAGTAATATTATCATTATCATACACTATCTTTTACTTTATATACATATATATATATATATACAGTATATATATTTATATATATATATTGCATATGGTCACTAGTGGAAAATAAAATACTAAAATGTATTTGAAAATCATTTATTTAGTGCTAAGTACAAATACATTTACATATTTATATGCTTAAAAAATGCACTGCAATTGTACTTTCGGTATATTGGTATACTGATTCTGTGCCTTATGAGGAAGTACTGCTGAAGTCCAACTAAATATATACTGAAGTGTTTCTGATAGTTCTTAAGTGGAACTTTTGAAAGTATACTGTACTTCAGGTAAACTTTAAATATCTTGCATTTAAAGAATGATATTATACAGAGATCATACACTCCTTATTAATAGTGATATTAAAACACATTTTAGGCATAATATTAAGATATGTGCATTGTGCAAAGTGCAATAAAGAAATACTCAGAATTACTTTTCTTAACTTAAAAAGTGAAACATACTGTAAGTGACGTGACATGACTGAAGTGGTGACCCATACTCAGAATTCGTGCCCTGCTTTTTTTCTGCTCAAGGGCACCTCAGTCATGGTATTGAAGGTGGAGAGAGAACTGTACATGCATTCCCCCCATCTACAATTCCTGCCAGCCCAAGACACGAACCCACAACCCTTCGATTGCGAGACTGACTCTCTAACCATTAGGCTATGGCTCCCCCTTTAAAATCAGCAAGTCCTAAGCAATGTCAATGAATATGTTAATAGATTTGAAATATAAATAAAAAAAATTTCAACGCTTTTAATGGAATCATCAATTAAATAAAGAGCCTAAAAATGTTGCCTAAAATGTGAACATTTTCATCATTTGATTAACCTCTGCAATATCTAATGGGTTTCATCAATATACAGGTTAAAGTTTGCATATACTGCATTAATTGCTGTTTCTTGGCTTTTGCGATTAGTCTCTTATTATATCAGAAACACATATCAAAATATAAGCTTCTTTATTAATGAAAATGAAAAAAAAAAGTGACGTGACATTCAGGCAAGTATGGTGACCCATACTCAGAATTCGTGCTCTTCATTTAACCCATCCAAAGTGCGCACACACAGAGCAGTGAACACACACACACACTGTGAACACACACCTGGAGCAGTGGGCAGCCATTTATGCTGCGGCGCCCGGGGAGCAGTTGGAGGTTTTATACCTTGCTCAAGGGCACCTCAGTCGTGGAATTGCCGGCCCAAGATTCAAACTCACAACCCTAGGGTTAGGAGTCAAACTCTCTAACCACTAGGCCTAAGTTAATTTAAAATAATGAACAGTAGCATTCAGAAATATATATTAATTTCAGTGATCATTGACATTTTATGTTAATGCAAAGGTTAACAAACTTTAACATACATAATTTAAATTTTTTTTTAACATACCTCATTATTTTCTATACATAATTATTTATTTTCAATAAATAAAGAAATAAAAATATATAAGCTAAACTAACGTAGAAAACGGTATTTGATGCACTCATACATGTATATCCATCCATCAAAAGCAAGGAAGCGGGAGCTTACAGCTGGTCCTTTGTAGCGTCTGAGTCAAGGATGTTAATAAGAATGGATGTTAATGGACCTCTGTACTGGAGGATGTCCAGTCAGTAATGCTGCCCTGATCATGATTCAGGACGTATTTGTACAGCCAGATGGGAAATGTTCTTTTGCAAGACAATCTGTTCCGTTAAGTATTATATTGACAAAATGAAACCTATTTGTAGCACAGGGCTTTGTTTGCTTCGTGAAGGGATGTTTTATTTCTTAATGGTCTTCTCATTTCATATGATGGTAATTCTCTCAAATCCAGGAAGACAGCAAATTAGTAACAGGCTGAATTCTGTGTACAATGCTCTCACCCCTGAGATTGTGCCTATTTTTCAGTCACACATTTCCTAACAATTAGTTAAAGCATTCTGACTCTCTAAGGAAGTGAGAATTCATTTAAAGCTCTGGCATGATCTCCTTGATTAATTGTTATGAGAGGCAGCAGATGCATGAAAATCCCATATTCATTCTACTGGGCAAATGGGGGTTATTTTTAGACCAGACAGCTGGAGGGACAAAATCAAACCCACCAAAGTGTCAGTATTCACTGACACCGACCAACATCGCCTTCAAACTGATAGTTTACACCAAAAGTGTGACAACTGACAATAGCCGGTTTGACAGACCTTTTATAAATGCGGCAACATGAATCTGTATTCTACATAAAATTACACTAATTGATACCTACAACATTTTGTAGAAAAAATAATTTGATTTTACAAAAACTGATTGTCTCAATGTGCTAATTGGAGATTATTCATGCATATATTCATATTCATGCATATCCTAATGCATATCTTATTGCTGTTTTAATTTGTGAGTTTTTGGTATACCTATATTTAGACATACATAAAACTGTATAATGGAAGTCTTTTGTAACATTATAAATGTCTTTACTTTTAGTTTTCTTTACAAAGGTAAATCAAGGAATTATATTTACTTAATTATTCAATAAATCAATGTTATTGCGAATGTTAATGTACTTGTTCATCATTGTGTCAGTGTTATATTCGCAAAAATAACAAAGTGACGAAACGTGCTCTGTAGAGCAGTTTGTCCCTTTAGGGGTACTGTACAAACATGGTGCGACTCCCGCGTTGTATTTAGATAGAAATAGCTCAATCTAAGGTAATAAAAACATAACAGTTCATTAAGAAAGTTCTTTATACACCTCTGAAACCTTAGTTATATATATGAAATTGCATTTCTGTAAATAGATTTTTGTAAATATTACACATTGCACCTTTAACATTTGTTCAAATTAATGTGTTTTAAAATTTTAAAAGTTTTAATGAAATCCTAATATTGTGAAATCATTATTGTTTGAAAGAAAAATCATTATTTGAGGCTTAAGTTTTTTCCTCCTTTTCCAGAAATCCTGTGTGAATGTGTTTGGCAGGGAGATATGCAACAGAAAATACATGAATAAACAGAGACGGATGATAAAATGTGTCTGCAAGAGTTAAGTCAGCTAAAATGGAGCTAGGAGGCAGCCATGTCTGACCTGTTGTCAGATGTAGAGAGGACAGCCGAGTCATTCAGTCTATTCCCAGGGAAGCCATGACAGATTCACATACCATTTCTAATCCATCTATTTTATCTCCATTGTTTTGGCCCATGGGGTGAGTCAGTCTGCTTTAGCTCTACATCAGTTCAACACACACACACACACACACACACACACAACATCTTTACGGTGTCTATTACCCAAACATTTCCAAGACAGAGATAAAGACATTGTAATGCTGTTGAAGTGCAGGTTTTGTTGTTTAAATGTTGTCAATACATGAAAGAATAGAGTAGGCCTAATTAATCACAATGAGTCTCATGGTTTTCTTGCCAGTAACGTTAAAATTAACATTTGCTTTCAAAATGTAGTGCACTCCAGTTTAATTTATTTAAGTTTAATTTATTCTTGTTCAATTTATTCACCAGTTGCATTTTCTCCATTTTGTTAATATTCAGTCATAAAATGTGCAAATAAATGCAGAAATTTATTTATTATTTGTCTTATATCAAGTTACATCTGAATAAGATGTGTTTTTGTTGTTGTTGTTGTTTTTTAATGAATTTGCCTTCTATTCTATTCTCGTTTAACTGTAGCAGTTGTTAAAACATTCTTCAAGAAGGAAAGCTAGTGCTTAAAGAAACCTCAAAGGCACCTCTCACAGATGTCTAGTCACATTCAGCTCTGATTATTATCTTTGCCAGACATATGACTTAATTTCTTGTGCATGAAACAATGCTTGAATTTGTTATTAGAAGTTAATGGAGGTATTAACAATTTTGGAATGTAAGAAAAACATACGTGACATCTGCACTGGCACCAGAGCAATATTCTGTATAGTTACCGAACATATTGCATAAAAATAATCAAAATTAATAATAAAGAAATATATGTAATTACAACATTTTATGAATGGCGGATTGGGTTTATTAATAAACCAGAACTGTTTAATTCTCAGTCAGCGAGTGTGTAATATTTAAGGTCAGTGAAATATGAATCAGCAGATATAAGTCTGTCCAGAGAACACCACCACCTGGCAGATCTGTCATCCAATGAAGTGCTGAGATGGAGGACACAGCTAAATAACCAAGGGACAGTGAGAAGCATACATAACCGAAGCATTTACAGACAGTTTATCTGTTTATCTATTGGACAGTTTATCTCTAATTTATTTAGACTACTGGGAATGTTTGCTTTGCAGCAGTGTTAGTGGATTAGCCATGATATTACAGAGCTGGAGCTGATGACCCTTCATAGATCATTTGACTGATATCTTTTTTTAGAAGGGGGAGCACAGATGTTAATGTCTTGGGCTATCAAATGTAATAATGTTTGTTAATAATGTTAATATCTCATTTTTGGATGTTTTAAAATGATTTCCAGATAAGGAACATGTAAGATCTTTGCTAATGAACATTAGATGAGACCGACACAACTCAATGAAGCAAACCTACACCATTTACTCTTTTTTCATAGTAACTTGTGGCAAAAATAAAAGAAACACTCGTTAAAGGATTTCCAATTTGAACTGAAGGACCATTAAAGTCATTTGCAGTGGGATTTAAAATAAAGCTATTATGACCTGGATTTGTTTAATTCAAACATAGATAATCATTGGGTCCGTTCACATGGTCCACTGAGCAAATCCAATCATCCTGACACCATTCATTTGGGCTTCCTTTGTGGTCTTTGTCCATTCCAGGATGACAGTCTGAAAGAGATATGAGATTAAGTGCTCTGGAAATAGTGTGTGGGGCTGAAGTAAGGGAATTTATGAGCCTTCACTTCAGTTCATAGAAGAACTTTACAGCATGCATACATTGGACAATGTAAGAAGGAGACATCCATCACAACGTGTGTCATTTAGAAAATTGAATGCACCTTCAACATAATGTTTACACTTTACATTAACAGTACATGGATAGTCATTAATTCATGTGTGAAAAGTGTTAATTAATGCATTAACTAACAAATATGTAGTTAAGGTGGATGTTATTCACAAGAATTATGTCATGTCATAGTTGAAGTAAGTTCTAATCTTATTTAATTTTTGAATTAGTACATGATTAATCATGTACTGGTATTGTAAAATGTTACCAACTTGCATGACATATAGAACAACATCGTTAAATATTCACAATAGTGCCTGGAATGCATGATACCTCATTTTTGGAAAGCTGTAAATGAATATGACTGCTAAATGCTGTTATATATCAAGTATTGTTTCATTGAGATTTGGCTAAAACCAGCTTAAAGCTTCCAGATAGATTACATGAATTGTTTGTATTCTTATACACGTATCATTGTCTTTGTGATTTTGCCAAAACTAAGCACATTAAATGCCTACTTTGATGGTACACAAAGAACACACATGAATTAGGTTTTGCTTCTGTTTTACGTATATTCACTCAGGGTTTTGCCAAGATGCTGTGTATACTTAACTAATAGAGATGAATGTGAAATGCTTAGAAATGTAAATCTTGAGACTGCACACTTCAGATTCTTCCTGCTGTGAACTTTTTATTCCGTTTTTCAGGTTCCCATGTAAAAACTTTCATCTCCAAAATTGGCATCAACATTTTCAACATATCTTATCATCTTGTCTTTTAAAAACTCATTAAAGTGGTGCACACTTACTACTTTAACACGTGTTTGTGTGATGTTAGCAATTAATTGTCATCAAGTGCTATGTATCCAGCTTTTTATAAATATATGTGATAAAATAAAACTTGATATGACATGATATGTAAAGAGTGAGAGAAAGAGAGAGAGAGAGAGAGATACATTAATAGATAAAAGTAATTATTTACTCGGGTGATTTATTAACACTGACTACATAATATAGTGATTAGAGCGGAAAAAACTATCATGCAATGTTAATGACAACGGGAAGGTTTTGAATTGTTATCTACATATTTGGTGTTGGCTGAAGGTGAACATCAGAGTTATGAAATGCACTGAGAATAGAGTCACTCAAAGTGTAGATATTACCTGATGTCTTTAAGCAACCAAACAGACCAAATTAGTGAATCAATAGAAATGGCATATCAGTAGTCCGGGTGAGTTCTGTCTCAACGCATCAGTGTGCTCCTGCTGCTGAATGCAGTTGTCATAACGTGATGGCCTCGTAATGTATTGGGCCACTTGTCTGACAACACTTCACCCAAAATAAACTAAGCCCAAGAGGCACAATCCATCTCACTGAAATGGTGCAATGAACTGTCAGTGTAATTTCACTCCAAACTAGCATGGTTTCTTCATGCTGCGATGACAGAGATAAAGTCATGTATCATTTCCATCTGATCAGAGTGTGTGTATGTGTTTGTGAATGTGTTAAGTCCTTCGAGAAATGTATAGGTAAGTCATGAAACACGATGCAGCAATAAGAAAAGTATGAAAAGAAATGCTGAAATCTGGTAGTATTTGTAGAAATTAACAACAAACGTAAAAGTACTTCATTGTTGATTATTGCATTAAAAGGATAACTCATTCAAAGATGATGTTTTATTCCAAATCTGTAAAATATATAAGAATGTATTTAAAAAATGTCCAACAGAAGAAAGTAATTAATTCATTTTTAGAATGGAATGAAAATGACTGAATTATGGCAGAATGTTAATTTTTTGGTGAGCTATTACGTAATTGTATAATAGAACCTTGTTGTAAAGTGTGATTTTCTTCATATATTAGCTAAATTCTTTCTTTCCTTTTTTTTTCTGTTTCTCAGTCTAAATGAGTTTCTGCTGCCTTTTGACCACTTGAGATGTCTTCGTTGTAGCTGTGATTTGTAATTAAAGAACAATAATGGATGGTTGTCACTTTCTATTCTTGTGTGCGGAGTGTAATTGAACCAGGCAGCCAGAAAACAAACCATCATGGCCAGAGCTCAAATTAATGGATATTCCTCACATACTTTGATGCAGTTGTGCCAAGTGACCTTTCTGTTTAATGTCACCCCTTCCTGTTTTTCTGTCACTGATTGGTTTGTGGATTTGTGTTGTATTGTTCAACATCACACTGGTTTCAGTAACACATTTTGAACAGTAGTGGTTTTAGATAATGGTTGTAGTAAATGTAAGTGTAGTACAATGTACAATGTTCATCGCTGGATGTTATTGCTGAACAGTTCCACATCAAATACTTTTTTAATGATGAAAAATCCTGATTGTTCACTCATTTGCTAAAGGTCTGTGATGGTGATATCAGTAAGATATAGAATATACTGCATCTGCAGACAATGAAAACAATCTTTAGTCTAGTCTTGAACCTTTGGAAAAGTGCCTCGATTGGTTTGCCTGACTTAAAGTGGTTCAGTGGTTTAGCCTCAAGCTCAAAAATCGCCTGTGATACCCTAAAAATAAATCTAAAAAAGCCCTTGTCTGTCAAAATCCAGAGTGAAGCAAGACAAGAACTGATTCACCAATTACGAGGCAGCTTCTACAGGCCCCAAAGTGATTCTCTTACTGCACGAGAGACAAGAGCAGTTTCTTGGTTCAGGTGCCACTGGGATAAATGATGCACGAGCAGCTGTCCTCTCTGGCACTTGGATCTTTCACAGCTGTGTTTGAACACTATTTATTGTTGCTTTTTCTCCATGCCGCACATAGATCATCACTGCATAGGATTAAACATGTTGATAGGGCAATCGGAAAGGACAACACATGCTCTGGAAGTGGGTTTTCATGCCTTCCAGTTGACCCGATTCAACGTTTCACACCTCTGCCTCCTATAACTGACAAGTTCAGCTATAGACATGCCCTACATTCACTGTTTTCAATAGTCCATTGGGAAATATCGATGACACTTAGATGAAGCTTTCTGCAAACATGCCTTCACCAGTAACGTCTGACATTTTTCCTTCCTTATGGGCTCAGGGTCTGCCAGTCTCATGGTTGGGTGTTTCTTGGCTGCCTCTCTTGCTGACATTTCCACACTTTGAGCTTGACACTCACTCTTTTACATTTTAATGTTTTGTTTTGCTTAAAGTCATAGTGAATGGATACTAAGTGGTTTTTTAACATTTACCTTGAATATTGCCTCTATTTTCATCCATTAGCTGCAGACTCTCTCAGCCTGCCAAGACCACAGAAGTCATGACCCACTGAAGAGGTGCGGTGCATATTTAAAGAGCTTCAAAACGCTGTCGGTTATTCATCTTTCCAAGGCTCTGGAATACGATTTACAACTGATTCTGCTTACAGTATCCTATTCGTGTGCAACAGCATTACAGAAGAGCAGATGAGAAACTGACAAGAGTGCTGCTAATTGGTAACATAAGAAATTGGCAGTAAAGTTGATGGCCTGTCTACACATTTTATAGGCATGAAGTTGCACAATATATCAGTGGATGGTCAGAAAAAACAAATTTTAATTAAATTACACTTGCGGCCAAAGGTTTGGAATAATAATAATTATTATTATAATTATTTATATATTTTTGAAAGATGCTCTTGGGCTCACCAAGGCATTTATTTGATGCAAACTACATTAAAAACAGTAACATTGATTTAAAATAACTGTTTTCTGTGTTAATATATTTTAAATTGTAATTATTCCTGCAATCACAGGTGGAATTTTCAGAAGTCATTACTCTTCCTCTTTTTTTTTCTCTCTTTAGTTGTTGAAGTTTGTCCTTGTTCTCTGTGCACATGTTTTTTTTTTTTTTTTAATCATCGGGGATCTAGTCGTCCAGATGCTGTGTGGTGCTCAGTGGTGACACAGAGATGTTCTTGGCACAGCTGGAACTCTTCACGCTCTCCTCTCTATGGACTCAGCCAATGAACTGATTTAAAGAAAGTCGCTCATGATGAGAAAAGCAGAAGAGTACAAACCTGAGGGACTGTTCATAACCAGCATTAGGTTTTTTTTTTTTTTTTGGTGCAACCAGGAACATTGTCCTGGGGTTTGTATTGAGGGAACTCACTAAACACTTTACACAGCCTAGAATATGTGTGACAGGAGGCAACTAAAAACTTTGACCCAGATTGTGCAAATTCAAGTGAAGAACATTCTTCTGTATTAATTGCTGATCTGTGTTTTATTATAGTATTATGGTATTTGTACAGTATTATATAGGGATCATACACAAATTGCACTTGGAGTTTGTTTTAGAATTTCGGAATGGCTTGCCAATGCAAACTTCACAGAAAATTTGGCTCAAGCTGGCAAACACCACTGAACATCCACGATCTACATTTCCATTTACGCTATGATGAATGTTGTCAGTAGCAGTCACCACTTTATGCAGTTTGACCTTTAAATGGGGTTAAGCATTATATTATTGCTTCAGATTAAACTTTTGTTAGCTACACATGAACAGGGAAGAATGAAAAACATATATGATTTTTGCTTTACTATTGCTACTGTAGTCAGTAGTAGAAAAAAAAGATAAACAGATTAGCCTCAATTGAAAGAATTTTGCATGGGAAAAAACCAAACATTTTTGCCAAACAAATCCATTTCATTCTGCTAATATGAAACAGAATTGAGACTTCCGAATGCAACACCTCGCTGACCTCTCTATGTGGTCTGCATTATGAAGAATTAATTACTCTACATTACGTTATTTTGGGTAACACCACAGCACACATCACAAATGCTCTTGCGTTTCTCAATGTGGATATGAGGCAACAGCCACACAAATTGATTGATTCATCTCCTAAAGGTCATTTTCCTCCATTTCCTTTTACGCAGAACTAAATATGGTAATTAACCATAACATTAGCGCTGTCTTTCCGATGGCATGCTTTCAAATGTTACATCTCATTATCCTGTGGATCTGAACAGACATTTGAGGTATTACTGTGCTGAGTAAAATGAGCAGTAATAGCACTGGAGACCCTCTCATCTGCTAATGGACTATCTCATGTATCCTAATGTTGCTATTATCAGAGTGTTGTATGTGTACTGATGCTTATACTGTTGGCTGAATTAGTCTGATCTGTATGATGGCTTCCTTTGAAGTGTGATGATGTTTAAAGATGGCTTACTGCTACGGAAGTACTGAAATTTTTCCATGCGTGAACTTGATAAATTGAGTTAATGATTGGTTTCTTGGCATGTTCTCCTGTTTGCGGCAATTTAGCAGCATACTGTTTTCTGCTGTCACAGATGTTTTGGTGACCAGCAACATCTGTACTTTACATCAGCATGTGAAAATAGCAAGGAAAATATGAAAGCCAGTCCACTGAACACGCTGTAAACTCACAAGAGACAGCTCAGTCTTTGTTTTGCCCAAACTTCTCCCTGTGTTCCCCATCATCAAGGCAGCAAGCAGATGTGTACTGCAGCTGGGAGATGGTCCAGGGAGGACTACCACGTTCAGTGTTTCTATGGGCCATCCATAATCACAGCTGTTGCTATCCATTCGGAGCAGAGAACACAGCAGTACTCTCACCTCCCAGTGCTTAAATGGACACAAGAGAACAACCTGCAGTTTCTCTGTTAGCAGTCTGCAGTATACAGCTACACACACTTTCTGAGGCCTGGCAGTAATCTAAGAACAGACTGCTGCACTATTTAAATCAAATTCTGCTCCTGCTAAAGATATCCGTTAGCAGTTTACTTCATGATTATTCAGAAATCTACAAATAAATAACATTCAAAGAAATAATACCTTGAGGCCAGATTTCATTTTCGGAGTTTCACTGCAGTGATTTTTTTATTTTATTTTTCTATGTAAGCACAAACTATAATGACGTCTTTGACCGGTGCATTTTTCAGCACCTCACAACACCATTTTATGCTGCTGGGTGATTTTTTCTAAAAACAAAGAATAGATTAGCATACTCTTTAAGACCAGTCTTGCTTAATTACCTAATTTGGAAGGACTGGTGGATGTAGAATGCATCTCTGCATGTTTTGAAATGTCCTGTAAGTTTTTTTTCATCTGCTGTGAAACCCACTCCTTTCTGCAACTGAACCTCAGAGGTATAAACTTCTAAACATATTTAGGCATACATTGATAAATAAATATACAGTTCTGGTCAAAATTTTACAAAAACATTGCAGTATCTGCAAAATATAAATTTTTGTAATAGTTGCATGTAACTGAGCACTCAGTTGTCCTCAGAGTAAAAAGATGGATCTCAAATTCATACAGTTATTTTTTGGAAAGGGTTTAAATATGCAAAAGATGCTGGAAAACCAAAGAATCTGTGGAACCTGTAGGATTCAGCAAGGGAAGAACAAATAAGGGATTCATGAAAAACTATCAAAAATATAAAATAAAATGTTGTGGATAATAAAGGTAATGAAACAGTATTAAGAATCAAATTTATGTAAAATTTTGAATAGTGTCATTTCTATAAATTCAAATATTATTTTCTCTTGTGGACTATATGTTAGCATCTTTTATGTGAAATATCTTACTCAGGTCAGTACCAAAAAATAAATAAAAATTGCATGAATCCCCATTCATTTGGTAAAATAGTTAAAGTTCACGTTTTTCGTGTTTTTTTTTTTTATTTTTTTGAAGCTTTGATTGTGTTTACAGTGTGCAATATAACATGTGTTCATGTTTCGCGAAGCAAGTGGGCAGGATTTGTTTTGAAAACCTGGCAATCCTGATCTGAAATTCTAATCACAGAACGACTTTACTGACGAGATGCGCATGAAAATCGCATTAGTTTTTTAGTAAAGCCCTAACATCTAGTTAACAAAGCTAAACAGCATTGGCCTATGTGTAATAAGTTACAGAAACTGTTAAACGCACCAACTTAAATAATAAAATACACTTACCTTTTGTGGTCCATAAACAACGCCTTCTCCAGACAAAGAGGGAACTGCTCCATCTTTCAAGAATAATCTTTGTGCGAATCCGGCATTAAACTGATTGAGATTGAGAAAGTTGTTCTCAGCTAAATGATATATATTTAAATTCTTTATGAATAAATAAACAAGAAAATGTAAAAACAAGAATATGCCAGTGACAGAGAGACATCTGGCGATTTTACCCCCTCTTGGCTAACCTTTGCTTACACAAATTTCTTCCAGGGTGACTTCAAGCCTCAGGGCAGAAAAAAAAGCATTTATATTCCATGCACAAGCACAGAGGAGCTTAACGGGCTGTTGTTTTGCCCAGGGGGGTGCATATGCCAAGACAAGACACTTTGAGCCCTTACAATATGTGTTGAGCACATATTACTAAATTAATGGTGAAATTTGTGCAGTGCGTTGTACAGTCACTCTAAGCGGGGTGACCTCACAAAGCAAGACAAAGTTAATTACAGGACCTCAGAGTTCAACCACCTCTACATTGATGTAGGGGCACCTTTTGAGTTTCAGTCCTTTCGTTGCTTTTCTGAAGTGCTCAAGGTCAAGTTATGCTCTTTAAAATCTTTTCATCAAACTTGTTGAATTCAGTGTTACAAACTAAGCTTTTCAAATGATAAATGGCATCAAATCCTTTCAACAGATAAATGAAAATAAATTCATGACAAAAAAAAAAGGTTTTATTTGTCACTGTTTAGTAAATTGAAAGTAAAAATAATCATGAATGTATCGTAATTTTTATAGAATAGGATAGACACCTCAGGTGAGTGTCAGCATGTTTGATGTGCCCTATAATGCTTGACATGTCCAGTATCAGCAGCTTTAGTGATGATAGACCTGCTAGGCAGCACTTTGCCCCCTACGGTTACAGCAGTTTATACTCACTTTAAAGCAGGATCAAACGAATTAAATCTCTACCACACTTGCCCTCAGGAAAATATAAAGCAGGACGGTATTTGGTGTGAGATCTCCTTTTAAAATGTAAGATGTTTCGCCTCCTTTCTAGAGCCAAGCCAACACTGTATAACACAGTTAATGATGTGTGCTTCTTTTAAGTGAACAGTGTCAATCAGCTACCTGTCATACCTTCACAAAGTGTGTGGGAAGTTAATTAGGGTCAATTAATCTTATATATGAACAGATGGGCTCAGACTGAATACCACAATTATCCAGTTTCTCATTTAATCTGTCTTTGGATTCTGTTGACAAAATGTCCATCATATCTTGCTCTTAGCAGCAGCAGGTCTAGAGCAAAGCCTGCAGTTGCTGGCTTTATTAATGAGGCTCACCGAGGTAGGCTCTGAGACCAAGCTCAGCTCTCTGGAGACAGGAAGAACCGGCACTGTGTGAAAATGCAAATAAGGGTGTGCAGTGAGTAACTAGTTTGTCATTTATTCATCCTCTTTCTTCTTTTTTTTTTTGGGGGGGGGGGGGGGGGGGTATGTTGGGGGGGGGGGTAAGATATTTTATATATACTGTAATGAAAATCAGTACATTGTATACACAATTTTTTTGTGTTCTGTGTTCCACAGAAGAAAGGAAACTGTATTGGTTTGAAAACAAATTTAGGATAAGTAAATGATGACAGTATTTTCAATTTAAATGTGAACTATCGGTTTAAAAACAGTTTCAAGACAGAATTGATTTTGAATCTAACTGATGTTTACACACTTAAAAATAATAAGAGTTGAATCTGAATGTTTACTTAAAGGAATACTTCATTACAACATTACACCAATGGATCCTCTGCAGTGAATGGGTGGCGTCAGAATAACCCTTACTCCAGTAAAAAAGTCCATCCCTTTTTGTCCTCTCCCATCAAAATCTACCAGCATAACTATTTTGGACCAATTTCACTTGTAAACAGTGTTTGGTAAACCTAAATGTTATTAGTTGATTAGTCACAGAAAAAAAAAAAAAAAAAATTCCAGATGGAGTGGCGAAGTCATGCAGTTCATTACAACAAAACGTTGCGCTTTTGTAAAATGATGTAAGCAAACAGGATGTGTTTCAGTCTCTGTGAACTTGAATGCCATCTCTTATGCCAAAAACAAAGAAAGCACTATATGTTTAGATTATATTATTAATATATATAGACACATTAATAATCATTACTTCTACCAGTGCGCTGTGGCAAGCTTTATGTGTGCACTGAAGCACTTGTTAAGCTATGTAGGCAATTAAAGATTTATTATTCTGATTTATATGGTTTATTAATAAATGTGCGATTAGTCAACTAATCGTTTAAAATGAAGGGTTACTAGTCGACCACAAAAATCTTTAGTCGAGGGCAGCTCTTTGAATTTGTTTATTACCAACATAAAGCTATTCATTTCACAGAATGGTGGACTGGAGTTGTGCTGATCAATTATTGTGATGCTTTTATCAGCTGTCTGGACATTGGTGAGCAAGTAATATAATGCTAAATTTCTCTAAATCTGTTCCAGGGGAAAAGCAAACTCATCTACAACTTGGATGACCTGAGTGGGGAGTACATTTTAATTTTTGGATGAGCTATTCCTTTCACACTTTAGCTTTCAATGAACCTTAAACACATGTGCAACTGATTTAGAATATTGTCTAAATTTCCACAGTTCTGTGTTGGGAGTGCATATTCAGGAAAGGGCAAATCGAATGTCACATTTTCTTGAATTAATAAGCTCAAGCTAAATCACTCCACACACTGCTGGAGTATGTTTTGTTGCTTTAAAAGCATCTAGTGGGGCTGACAGCTCTGTTGAGAAAGGTGTCTGTGACTTATTGATCCTTCTGTGGCCTCTCAAAGCCATTCAGAGTCACTCCGCTGCAGGCCTGACAAGCCAAGCGAAGGATCGTGAAATTCTCTGTTAATTGAACTCTGTGGTCGGAAACAGAAGAGTGAAAGTGTTATGGGAAGGTGGTCAGGGCTTTTATTTAGGAGATGACACTTACTAAAGAAGAGGGCATGATGTCCTTGGCAGTGACAGTTGTTGGAGTTGTTGAAGATACTGGGTAGTGAACACTTACTGTATTGTGTTTACTTTGATTAAAAACTGATTTTTATAGTTAAGACACATTATTGGGCGGAAGTACTACAAGGTATTGGATCAGAAATCATTAAAACTGAAGTTAAACTTAAATAAAATTGTATAAAAAATATGAATTTCACAAGGGAACTACTGTAGTCTCTTGACTTCCTTTGTTACTGTTCAACTGGTTATTCTGGATAATGCATATTATTGTTTAGGAAATATCTTAACTTTAAAAAACTAAACTATGAAAGAATTTTGCTATATGGCTTCTTATTTCCTCCTCTTTCTTTCTGTGTCATTAGTCCCCCTTTTCCCAAGGAAATATTTTCTGTCTTGCATTTGTTTATTATGACATGTCAATTTGTATCTTATTTCAGACTGAACTGGTGGTGTTGATTATATTTTCTAATCAATCTTACATTTCTGTGCTGTTTTTCAAAGGCTTTCACATTTCAACTATTGCTACAAGGTCACATTTTTAAATGCAAATGAGCTCTGTGGTGGAATCTAACAAGTAGGGAAAAATCTGAATTGTAATTCTATTGTAAACTTCAGGCAATTCAAGGTTTCCCTCAGGCATTTTGCCAGTACTGAGGTATCATCTCATTTATTTTTAGCACAATGTTTTGTATGCCAACAATTATTTTTGTAAAGGTTTTACAAGTTCATATGCATTCTTGACTTACTGTGCCATTAGCACATTTGGGGAATAATGGAGAACTTTTAACCTAAAAGGAATATTCGAGAATGTACAATAACAATAATAAGTGGAAATCGAATTAGTAGTAAGGGTTATTTTTGAGCACTTTTCAACACACAACCAATGATTTACTTCACCTAAAACTCAGCTCTTTTTCAGGGCACTTCGACAGAAGAATGGCTATTTTCTCTAACGAATGAGAATGATTTGGTTGAGGTATTGATCAGAAGCGGTGGTGATTACTGGAACACTCTGGAACATTGGACAATATTTAATTTAATAAACCATTGAAGCATTGCTCTAGTGAATAATTAATCCCCCTGCTTGGCCATGACTCACTGTGTATTCAGTCTTCTTCTGCCAAGGTACTTCTACACTTCTGATGCTCTGCACAGAATCTCTTTTTCATCATTTTCATCAGTGTCATTTAATCAGAAGTTTCTGTCTGTTTACTGTTGTGTTTCCAGTGTAAGACAGAAACTATATTACAGCGAATCACTATATCATGATTACAATTCAAATGTATTATTAAATATAATACTGTACATTTTGTCAACAATATTAATATTAATAATCATCCATCTGTGCTAGTCTTTAATTTAATATGATTTTAAAATTCTGCATTTTATGCCATCAACAATTTCTCCTATATGCCATAATTCTACCATTTGAAAATAGTTTAAAGTGCCTTAGAAGTATTTCTGGTATTGTGTTGTCTATAAGTAATACCTTTAGAGTATGCCATGCTTTTATATATCTGACATTTAGCAATTAGGTCAGAAAAAACTTCTTTTAGACTATATGCAAGAAAATACATTGACATTGACATTCCTGTAAATATATGCTCTAAGCAGTATATTTTTATCAAAGTGCCTTGCATAAAATGTGCCTCTGCATCCTGAAACAGTGAAAGGGCAACCGAGTTCAGCTCGGATGAAAATAGATAATAAATGGTTTGAATAAAATTCTTCAGCCAGTTAAGAAGAGAAATTTCTTTGAAAAGAAATTGCCTTTCGTAACAGTTTTCCATTTAGCATGTTAATGACAGTAAAACAGAAAATGATCTTTCTCTTCTGAAACACAAAAAGCTGAAGCCCATGATAACAGTGGCAGATATTATACAAATGAATTTCATCTATACTACCCATATTCATACTATATACTATACATCACAGTCACATGTAGGTTTCAAACCAAATAGACTGCAAGCGATTTTGAACATGGCTGGTGTCTCTGAACCTAAATATTGACATTGGATATCAAGATTTCTTTTTTTCTGTTCTGAAATGAAAGCAATGCTTTAAATACAGTAAGTCACATTCAATTCTAGATGTATTTATTCAGATTTAAGGATAATGAACAAAAAACACCAAGCTGTGTAAAATCTGCCCATTAAACAGTTCTCATCTAAATGATTCTGCTCCTCTGGGATGGAAGTGTCAGATTCTCCACTTGGCTAGTAAAAACCCAAACCTGCTTACATCTGCACATTGTGCTCTAGACTGTGAGACATTAGTTGCTGCTTCTGATATGGGAGTAGTCAGGGGATATTTAGGATCCTTTGGCAGGCACTTACATGTTTATGAGCTGTCCTGGACTCTCAGCATTTTTTATGCCACCATGCAATAATCTCACAACTTATTAATAAAGAATACAGCTTTACTGATACACAGATGCTCTGGTGAACCACCAATTCCAATTTTTCTGGGATTAGAATTTAGGTCTAATTAAAAATAAATTCGGTCTGTTTTTGTATTACCAAATGTGACACATTACGTTCCTCTGAAATCATTAGTTTCATTTAAAAACATAATTAGCATAAAGTCAATGTTTTGTGCATAATATTAAACCATTATCCCTATTGTTTCACTGTTTTGAACATAATTATGAGTCGATTGATTATAAAGACAATTTGGATAGTCTCAGGCTTTTCTCTGAACTAGTCTTCCAGTTTAAACTGCTCGTGAGTAATAAGACATTCAGTCGTGTATGGAAAACGCCCCCTGTGAGGATCAGTTATGTTAATGAAGGGATGTTGTGTAAGATCAAGACAAAAGGGCGCCGACAAGATGGAAATAAATCCGGCTCTGGCTGGGTATTATGACAAATCTCCTGGTGAATGGGAGCCAACTGTGCAATACATCAGAGAAGAAGATTAGTGGAATGTTTCAAATCTGAATTCAATTGAAGATACCAAAACTCTGAATCTATCTCTCTTTTTCTTTTTGCTGTCCTTGAAACAGATGAGGTGCCAAACAGTTGCAATGAGATCATCAAAGAAGCACTTAGATCTCTCATTGTCCTTGTGGGAAGGAAGGTGACCATCAGTGGCTTTTCATCAACAGTGAGGAATTCACATTTCAGATGTGCCTTTGTGTGTTTTATGTTCCTGCATACTGTACAGTGCACTGTATAGGCAGATTTGTATGTAATCCTGCCTACATTTACTATGCTCAGGTTCTGTATGTTCGGCAGACAGCAGCTGAGTGTTTGTAACAGAGCTAAAGCAATAACAAGCTGTCTCTCATCTCGTTTTGTATATGTGACTAATTTAATTTATAAGCACTCGCACGTTCTGGTGATTGACTTGTTGATAAGGTCATGCCTTTAAAATTATAAAGAAAAAATCCAGTGATATTTGACCAAAAGTACAATTTCATTTGTTGGATTAAAAAATGTGTTTGTTAACAGCTGGTGACAGTACACTTTTTGTTCAACTGACTTCTATTCATAATCATGTGAAAGCAGAACATAGGAATTGCAAGGTCATGCAAATTTCAAGTTTGATGATCTCTGCCCTGCCAAATCATATCATGTGAGGACGTGTAACCAATAAAAGATTGATCTGTCACAGCATGATCTCTTACCTGAATTTCAAGAATGCAAACTTTAAATCTGCAGGATTGCAGTAGTGTTGCATTTAACTGGACTAGATTGCATACGGTATGTTCACATTTTGGATATTGAATAAAAACATGCTGCAGAGGGTGACATTATAGTATGGCAGCTACAAGGTCTGTATATTTTTTTCATGCTCAAAGTTTATTGTGATCATGACTTTAGCACCATTTAATACATAGATCCCCTAAAGTGACATGGTGAAAATGGTAAAAAGAATGGTAAATAAAATATGAGATAAATTTGTATTTCAAAGTTGTTTAAATTAGCTTGAGAAACTTTGCATTTGCTCACAAAATTTTGCATTCCTCCATGAACTTCACTTGTGAAACTTTGCGTTCCCCTTTTGCGCTTCCCTGAGTTCCCCACAGAAACATTACATTTGCTCACAAAGAATGCAAAAAAATTCTAAGCATACACACAGTTTTTGGTGGAACATAAATGAACACTTATCTTTATTTCTGTTGTTTTTAAATAACATCTCTTTTCATCTTTTTTGTTTCTGAATGCCGAATAGACTAGCATGTAAATTTGGGCATTCATCAGGGCATGTGTTCAAATGTCTGTTTGTGGAAGTTGATGTTTTTTTTTTTTTTTTTTTTCACTGGGAAGAAATGTCTTCAAGTTCTGAAAGTTACAACATGTTTTCATAATACACTCAACTCTTTTATCTCAACAGATCAAGGAAGATTTGATTCCTCATGATATGAGCCCTTTAGGAAACAAAATCTGCCAGCATCATATTCGCTGCTCTTGTCATGTAGCATGACAGGTCGTATTAGAGCTTTATTGACCATCTGTCAGTGCTGGCCTCAGATGTCACAGGCTGTGTCTGCGTTTGACTGACAGCTCCTCTGTTGTGGTGTTTGTGTGACAGTGGTCTGTCATGACACCCATCTGTGATCTGAGAATTAAAAAAGATCATGAACCCTCATTGATGTGCAGAGCTCAAACCACTCCACAAAATAAACGTTGAAGGCCAACACTGTTTTATTGAAACAGTGCTGCAATACAGAAACTGGTCACCTGACATTTTGTGTCAAACACTCATTCAGGACTGAGAAATTAATGACTTGAGATTCTGGTACTGTAATATTTTAATGTGAATAATGTGGGTATTGTGTATAATGGTCGATTGAGGTGAGCATATGGATTTTCTTTTTAGTGTATGAGCACTCAAGTGGAACATTTTTTTTCCCCTTCAGTGAACAGTTTATATATTTGATTAGATCATTGAGTCAGTTAAACTCAGAACAGTTGTAAAATGTTTTGTGAAATCAGTCAATGGATACATTCAAAAGATTGGTCTCAAGCGATTAGGCATAGACACATTAAACACACCTGTCTTTTCACTGATAAAATGTATGGTTCCTCAATAGGCAGCCTGCGGGCCACATCTGTCCCGTGAGAGAAAAATGTTCGGCCTGCACTAATTTCAAATAATGTGGCATGAAAATTCAAACACAGCATCAGAAAGTGAACATTCAATTCAAATCAAGTTTATTTGTATAGCCCTTTTGGCAATACACATTGTTGCAAAGCAGCTTTACAGAAAATCAAGTTTCTACAATATATTTAGTAGCAGATTATGGTGAGGATGTCACACTGATGTACATACAGCAGAAATGTATGGTAAAATTCAGTTAATGACGTAATCAAACAGACAATGAACACTATTAACAGCGATGATTATATGTTGAAATCAAACTTGTAGCAAAATTTGGTCGTTTATGTTTCATGATTAATGGACTTTACATACTGAGCAGAACTAATAATAATTGTGTAAATAGTAGTTAGGTGGTAGATATTTATATTTCAGTACTGTAGTACATTATAAACCTGTATGCAATAACATAGCATGTTTAAATTATCATACTTAAAATTATTATTAAACGAATGCAGCCTCCCTACACCTATACTGCTAACCACCATGTTTTATTTCCAATTTTCAAATATTTCCTTTATTTTTATTGAAAATAAATGCCTTTCTGATCTGATATGTGGTGGGAAAAGGAGTAGCCTATAAGAAGTTTTGGTTGCACATTATTTTACAGTACGTGTACTAACATGTACTTATAGTGTATTTATCTAAGAAAGTTCTGGTAATACAAGGTAACTACATGTGGTAGGGTTAGGTTCAGGGTTAGTACCTAGTTATTACATAGTTATTGTAAATACTATAATAAGTACATAGTATGTACATGAGGAACAGGACTGTAAAATAAAGTGCTACCGAAGTTTTGGCAAAGGGTGGTCTTGGACTTGGGTCAAAATCATTAATCACAAGTGTTTTATCCACTGCACTACTAATATTACAGATGAATGGAGCTTTTGCAGTGCTGTTTATCACAGCCAGGCATTGGTATTCGGCTTTATTGTAAATAGTCTCTGTCAACAAATTATTTATATATTATATTACTTCTATCTTTTTATTATTCAATATCTTTAAAATAATCTGTACTGTATAAAGCACTATAGAGATAAAGGTGACGTCATTTGACTTGATCGGAAACATGCTGTAGAGATTAAAGTACAATTTATGTCCTACTTACAATATTGTATTTATATATTTAGTATAGTTTGTAGTTTACAGTAACATGTATGTACAGTATAAAAGTGTTTTATAATTACCATTCCCCGCCTCCAGTTCATTCACACGTTTGAAGATGAAACATTACTTGGAGCGCGTTGCATTCTGGGAAACAGTATCCCATGCAGTGTCTTCAGATGCATACATCAAATTTCAGCAAATAGCAGGCAACCCGGGCATTCCATGCATACATAACATTCTCTTACTATTCTCAGTATACACGCAGCATACTGCAATATAGTAGGAGTTGTGTGCTAGTAGGCCTATGTCATTCCGAACACAGCTTCTGTACTTGATTATATTTAGCAGATTCTGGTAAATATAGTAGGTCATCCGGGTATTTGATGCGTACAGAAAATTTGCACATGATGCACAGCATACATACTGGATACTGCAGAAATTGTAAGAGTAGTATGATAGTAAGGCATTTAGAAACAGCATTCTAAGATAGAATCATGTGTCGCTGTTGTGGGTGGTTAGGACAAAAACTACATAGAAAAAATAATTTTTATTGCATCTCATAATTTGTGGACAGAGTGTGATATTTTTATGCCTACCTGATTCACTCTTGATATGAGATTATTATTTTTTTTTCATCACATGTGTTTTTCTTTAAAACTTAAAGCAGTGTGGAGAAAGTATAAGCTGGAAGCAGGAAGTTGCAGTAAAAAGTAATTTACTTTACTCAGATAAAATTGTTCACTGGTAGTTACTTAGATGGTTGTGCGGCAAGTTTACAATTTAGAGCTTCAAGATGTTGTCTTTAAACATAAATTGTATTATGAAATCAGTCAAAATGTACTCACAAAATGCTATTTAAAGTGCCTCTAGTCTAATTCTGAATAAGAGCTGGACAAGAACCAATGAATGCTTATACTGTTTCTTTACAAGAACAGCTGTAGCATGCAAATACGCTATGTAGAGATAAAGGGCATCTGTACATTTTATTTATTTTAAACCCTTATAATGTTTCATTCAACCATTGCCCTTGAATCAATCATTTCAGTAAAGATACATCAACACTGATAAAGCTAAAGCTAAAACTAGAAACTTTCTAGTTAAAAAATGCCCTTGAGAGCCCAGAATTAACTTACTGTTTGTAAACATATGTGCACAATCATCATGTGGAAGTATATGATAACATTGCTAATTGTTTGAGGGCATTTGTTTGCTTTAGCATCACTAACAGTCTCACAGTTACAGCAATTAAAGATTACACGTTTGTGCATGTCAGTAACAGCTTTCTCCCACTCAGCGCTCATTTGAATAATACACTTGTGCAACAAGCCAATTAGAACTTCCATATTTGAAACATAATAATAATATACATTGTATAATATTGAAAAACAGAAACTGTTTTCTCAGGCAGAGGTGTGAAGAATTATTTAATAAATATCCACATATAAACTTGAAAAGAATTTCAAAGATGTGGAATGACCTCTTACAGAACTACGAAAAAACGAATCGATTAAAGCATGAAACATAAAATAGACCTTGGCCTTTATACTAAAAAATAAATAAATAAATAAATACCCACATCTAATACACTGTAAACACGTAGAGTAAGCCAGAGAGAGTGTGTGATTTTATGCAGAGGTAATAAGGGGAATCAATTCTGTGTGTAAGTTCAGGCTTTGGTGCTGCTGCTATAGCATTTTGAATCCCAGCTCTGTCATTGTGGACAGGAGCAATGAATATTAATTATATTTCCTCTGCCAATGATCTAGGGAGGTTTGAAGACTCCTTTAGACAGGACATTGCCTTAGGAGACATTGGACAATGACATCTACTGACCTAAAGAGTGCATGTTCAATAGAAATTTAGTAAGTGATGATATAAATATAAAATTTGATGAGTGCAGAGCTGAATTAAACTAAAAGTGGCTGATAAGTTGCCATGAACTCATTATGGCATTCTTGGAGAGATGATTTGGTTTACAAATGCTAATGCTGGTAATTAAAGGCAGAATGCAGTCATTCCCTTTCACAATTCTGCATCTGGATGCACTTAAAAATCCACTCAGCAGACTTGGAAAATATCAAGATGCTTAATGAAGTGGGTTCTCATCACAGTTTTTAACGGGCAAATCTGTTGTAGTATTTATAGTGGGTACTGTAGCATTTAGAACGATTTGGGTGTTTCTTCAACTTCAACTTTCTTCAAAACATGCTTATAAACGTATATATATACACACATACTATTTTTTAACATAACATATTAACAATGTTCAACATTGGATACAGTACATAGAATTCAGTATAAATACAGTATATCAAAATGATGATGGGAATTACATAAAATAATTTGGTTACTCTATAAATATGTTGTTTACTCTTTAATTCTAATGATTAAAAAGTAACAAGAAATGTCTTATAATGGATTTTAATATTTTAAGATTGAAAGTCTGGGGAGTTAAAAGTAATGCCATAGAAAAAACATGTTGAATTCCCACAAAAAACATTTCACATAAACAATTTATAAAATAAACATTTTTAGTTGAAGAAAGTTTAGAACGTTTACAGTATTTTTAAGAGTGTACAAGACATTTATACGCACAACCTACATATACTTACTTCTGGATTGAATAAGTTAACGTCTGTAAAATGTGTGATTTATTACATACTTTTTTTTATTTCAAGGTTAAACTATAGTTGACTTTGTGATTAAAGTATAGATTTTGTTTTGTTTATTCATTTTTGTTAGTTTATGTAACAAATGCAGACAGAAGTAAGAATGAATTATAATGTTTGGAATGCAATGAGTTGGCACCGTTTAGCTTTATTAAACTGTTATTGAAGCATCTGCCAGTACCATTTAGTGACATGCAGTTAATGTAGTTATCAAAGCTCAATAGTGCAGCAGAAACACCTACTGCTCTGGTACACAATGCTTTATACTCAAAGCACAATCACTGCATTCAAATAGCTGTCAGCAGCATGATTTATGTCTCCCATCAGGTCGAGATAAGAGTCATTTCACATCACATTGTTCAGGTCTATAAAGTCTCAGTTTTTCCTGCAGCCTTTACTTGTGTGGTTTCATTCCCAAAATTGCTGGAGGTACTTTATCCATTACAGTTGCCCACAACAGACACAAGACTCAGCAAATGTCTCTTGACGAATCCAGCTAGCGGCATTTTACGGTTACCACATCCAGATTGGCTGATAGTGGTCTGAGAGGTGCTGCCAGGATATCGGCCTTTCGATGAAAGGATAAATTGTTGCTCTCTTGGGGTTAAAAATAACTTTAGGTTAAAGAGCTTGCTGTCTGGTGCACTCTCAACAACCTAGAGCTTCCGGTCGCTGGAGCTGAGCGAAGCAGGCCGGCCCTTTGTATTGGCACAGCAGCTCCGGGACTCGTGCCGCAAGTGGCTGTTGGCTGGAGGCAGCGACGCAGAGTCCATCATCAACGCGGTGGTGCTGGAGCAGTTCATCTCCCGCCTTCCAAAGAAGACCGCCCAGTGGGTCCAGTGCCACCGCCCGGAGTCGTTGGATCTGGCCATCCAACTGGCGGAAGACCAGCTGGCGGCGTGTTCCGGGGTCGGCGAGCCCCTTCCTGCTGTCTCTCTCTCTCTCTCTTCCCCTGTCTCCCCCTCCCCCCCACCCCAAAATCTGTCCCTCTCCCTAGGTCCCGTTGGGTGGGGCCACCGAGGTCTGGCCCCCGCTGGAGGATGGAGCCCACAGCCGGGGCACGAGGCCCTGAGCGCGGAATGGCCGCGCCTCAATGAAGGGGGACGGAGGAGCACCCTGCTGCTTCCCCACGCCAATTCCCCGACCCACTTCCGGCCACTAGGGCGGCGGGGAGGCCTGGGCCGGCCTGCTGGTGTTGCGGGGATCCGGGGCACTTTGTGGATAGGTGCCCGGTCATGGAGGTGGGGACGCTGGTCCGGATTCCGGACGACCCGCAGGCCGCCCCCGATCAAGCCGGGCTGTACCAAATACCCGTGAGTATTAAGGGGGGTACCTATCAGGCTTTGGTGGATTCAGGTTGTAACCAAACCTCCATCCATCAAAGCCTGATACAATCCGGGGCATTGGATACGGGCCGCATGGTTAAGGTAAGGTGTATGCACGGGGATATAGTGGAATACCCTGTAAAGGCCATAGCCATTAAATTTAGGGGCCAAAAGCATAATGTGGAGGTGGCCGTTAGTCCGCGCCTCCGGCATCCGCTAATCTTGGGAACTAATTGGCCAGCGTTTCAGCAGTTATTGGGGTGTTTAACAGTGGGTGCCGTCGGGGGGAAGAACTGGCCTGGGGGCAGGGCGAGCGCTCAGGTGGGAGAATCTGTACCAGGACCTAGCGGGGTTGTCTCAGGGGATCCGAGCGGCATGGCAAGGCTAAACCTTTCCAGTCGCGATGATTTTCCCCTGGAACAATCCCAAGACGAGACACTCAAACATGCATTCGAGCAGGTCCGTTCTATCGATGGGCAGGTCCTCCATCCTGAGCGCCCGTTAGCCCATCCGTATTTTGCCATTATCAAGGATTGGTTGTATCGAGTGACCCGCGACGCTCAGACAAAAGAAGATACAACCCAATTGTTAGTACCTCGGAGCCGTCGGGAAATGCTTTTCCAGACGGCTCACTGTAATCCTATGGCAGGGCACTTAGGAGTAACGGCGACACTAAATCGTCTAACGACCCGATTCTTTTGGCCGGGCATTCACGAGAACGTGCGCAGGTGGTGCGCGTCTTGTCGGGAATGTCAGCTGGTAAACCCACCGGCCACCCCAAAAGCGCCACTGCGCCCTATTCCGCTAGTGCAGGTCCCCTTCAAACAAATTGGTATGGACCTCATCGGGCCGTTAGAACGATCGGCACGGGGACATCGTTTCGCGTTGGTCTTAGTGGATTACGCGACACGATATCCTGAAGCAGTGGTGCTCCGCAACATCGCGGCGAAGAGTGTGGCGGACGCCCTGTTTCGCTTAATCTCCCGCGTGGGAATCCCAAAGGAGATTCTCATGGACCAGGGCACCGCGTTTATGTCACGCACATTAAGCGAATTGTACGGATTGTTGGGCATTAAAGCGGTGCGTACCAGCGTCTATCACCCACAAACGGACGGCCTGGTCGAACGGTTTAATCGCATATTGAAAACCATGATCCAGAAGTTCGTACAAGAAGACGCGAAAAATTGGGACCGTTGGCTAGAACCCCTCTTATTCGCTGTGCGCGAGGTCCCCCAAGCCTTCACGGGGTTTTCCCCCTTCGAGCTTCTTTACGGACGTCAGCCCCGGGGGGTGTTGGACATCCTGAAAGAAACTTGGGAGGACGGACGCTCGGATAGCAAAAGTGAAATTCAATACGTCCTGGACCTGCGAGCAAAACTCCATACACTGGGGCGGCTATCTATGGAGAATTTGCTTCAGGCCCAGGACCGACAAAGCCAGCTGTATAACCGGGGGACTAAGCTGCGAAAATTTGCACCGGGAGATAAAGTGCTCATATTACTGCCAACCTCTAGCTCCAAATTATTAGCCAAGTGGCAAGGACCCTTTGAGGTCACACGGCAGGTAGGAGATCTCAATTATGAGGTAGTACGAACAGATAGAGGCGACTCACGGCAAATCTACCACCTCAACCTCCTTAAAAAATGGAGCGGGGAGGAGTCAGTGCTGCTAGCGACGGCAGTGAGTGGGGAGGAGGATCTCGGGCCGGAGGCGGTTACTAAAAAGAAATCCCTCGCACTGGCCCTAGGGGGAGATCACCTCTCGCCCTCACAGCTCACTGACATTGCACGTTTGCAGGTAGAATTTGCGGACGTGGTTTTGCCCCTACCTGGTCGGACTGACCTGATTCAGCACCACATTGAGACAGAGCCGGGTGTCGTAATTCGCAGCCGGCCATATAGGTTACCTGAACACAAGAAAAAAGTAGTTAAGACTGAATTAGAGGCCATGCTGGGGATGGGAGTAATCGAGGAGTCACACAGTGATTGGGCGAGCCCGATAGTTTTGGTACCTAAAGCGGTTTTGTGTAGACTATCGCAGGGTGAATGCAGTATCTAAATTTGATGCTTATCCAATGCCGCGAATTGACGAGTTGCCTGATCGGTTAGGCACGGCTCGCTTTTACTCGACATTGGACATTGGACTTGAGAGAGACTAAGTACAGCGGCAGAGGGGTGGTTTAGCGAAGTCTGCAACGGGAGAGCGAATGAAGAGACGAGCGGTGGTAAGTGGTTCAGGTGAGAAACTGTTAACAGCTGGGTCTCATTGCAGTGATTGGCGTGGGGAACCGGTACTTAAACCACACAACATCCAGAGAAGAGCGAGAGAGCTGAGGACTCGTGGGGAATCCGAGCGGAGACGAACTGGGGAAGCCTCAAAGCAGATGGGAGTTAAACAGAGAGGAAAAGACGTTTAAACGGGTGCGCATGTGGCGCGACTTTATTTTCTGTTTTCTTTTAAGTTGTACAATAAATACCCACGAGCCTCAGAACGCCGATTCCGGTCTCCTTCCTCTTTGATCATTGAACAATATTACAGTGGACTTCAGGAGAAACCCCCCTGCACTCCCCCCACTCACCGTCATGAACAGCAGTGGAGTCATTCAGGTTCGTGGGCACCACTATCTCTCAGGACCTGAAGTGGGACATTCACATTGACTCCATTGTGAAAAAGGCCCAGCAGAGGTTGTACTTCCTTCGCCAGCTGAGGAAGTTTAACCTGCCACAGGAGCTGCTGAAACAGTTCTACTCCACCATCATCGAATCCATCCTCTGCACTTCAGAAACTGTCTGGTTCAGCTCAGTTACCAAATCTGACCTCAGAAGACTACAGAGGGTAGTCCAGACTGCCGAGCGAATCATTGGTACAACCCTCCCTTCTATTCAAGAACGGTACTTATCCAGAGTGAGCAAAAGGGCTGGCAAAATCACTCTGGACCCCTCACATCCAGCACACTCCCTCTTTGAACTGTTGCCATCTGGTCAATGCTACAGAGCACTGAGCACCAGAACGACCAGACACAGGAACAGTTTCTTCCCCCTGGCTGTGTTGATAATAACTGTGGAACACACCACACTATTTTTACACACATACACTTATTTATTTAACACACATACTTAGTCTACACTTCAAATTTGCACATAATATAATTGTAATGTACATAAAAACTGCCTGTTGTAATATACCTGTACATACAATTGTCAATTTGTACATTGTTATTCCTAACCTACTTATTTGTATTTTTTTATTCTTTTATTATGTGTTTTTTTGTTCTGTTGCTGTCATTCTGTTGCACTGTGGAAGCTTCTCATGAAAACAACTTCCTCGTATGTGTAAACATACCTGGCAATAAAGCTAACTCTGATTCTGATTCTGATTCAGTGAGTGGTAAAATCAACATTATTCTCAGGGTCAGACCAAAACATAATTTCCAGTGTTAGTTAAAGGCTATGCTAACAACAGTGGATGTTAATGGGACACTGTGCCGAAGTCACATGCCCTGTCAGTAATCCTGCACTGCTTTTCTTTCCCCAACTGGAAATGGAGCCCAAGGATGAATGGTAATGTTTAAATGGCATTTATGAATATGGTTGCTGGTGGGTCTTGAAGCTAAAGACAAATTATGAAGTATGGAGAGGATCTTAGTCATTTCTTTTCTGGGCAAAAATGCGGCTAATGAGCAATGATTCTGATTAATGTACTGTATAATGATTATTTTGTTAATTGTAAACTGTAATTGCCTTGCATTTTCCATCACAAATCTATTTCACCCAATCAAGTCTGAGTGAAGAGTCATGCAGGATTCAGAGAGATAACAATTACTGGCTCATTTGTTGGCTGGTGTTGAATTCTGAATAACTTTAGAATTTTTCTTTTAGAATGAATATGTTTTTTTATTATTATTATGTGTTCACTCTCTGGACTGTCAAGATAATCGTGGTAATTAGATAAGAAATCATTCGCACAAGGCCTGTGAGACCCAGAGGCGGAAGTTCAATCATATTAATCATGTTGCAGATCCTGATTAAGAGGCTGGTGAACTGTGGGTTGTGGGAAGCAAGATAATTTTATAATACAACCTCCAGGTCATACAAAACAATAATAAATTCCGCTGCTGCTTCTGCTGCTCTTTTGGATAATGACAATTTTTGTTTATGTGTTTTTCAATTAGACTTAATAGTTTAATAATCTCAAAAACACATGGATGCAGTGCATCCTTTTGCAAGCACACATGAAAGTGACTGTCACTTATGACTTCATAGTCATGTCTGACTGTAATTAATACAGAGTGACACCTTGCTGATCTTTCTCAGAGGAGAATGAAGTCTGAGAACACTAATGAAACACGAACATCCTGTATGATCCTATGGTTGGCTCTTGCGCTGGTCTCTTCCTCAGTATTCATTTAAAACTGATCCAATAGATTTCTTTTCAGTTTTTGCATATAAATAAAGCCATTTGTCACATTGCCGACACTGAGAGCCCTTCACGTTCAAAGGGGAGCCCTTTCTCTGAGGTGTTTAGATTTTCCATCTGGCTCTTCTGGGTGATGGCTGTGTACTGCCGGAACAGCTGGCGGCCCACCTGTCCCCCCGCCCCCAACTCAACTTCTGTGAGAGATGAGAATAGTGAAATGAACAGTACTTTGACTCATAAAAGGTTGTTGTCACACCCCATTGGACTTATGTTCTGTTTTCATCCGTCATGTGCTCTGTGTGACCTAGTTTGCCTCATACTTGATTGTGTCTTTTTGTTCAGGTCTGTTTCATTAATTATCTTCATTTGCTCCTTTATTTAATCTATAGTCTGTCCTGTCTTCCTTTGTCCAGTATTGTTGATGTTACCCACTGTGTTAGACCCTCTTCTTTGTGTGGATTACCATTAAAAAGATTTGTTGTTCTAATCTTTGCCGTGCCTTCGACTCCCTAACCGGAGTATCATGATGGATTACTGGATCAACACATAAAGTAATGCAAAGTGTTTCCCTTATGTTTTATTGTATTTTTTGAAGGTGTTTTTGTTTTTCCTTATCCATGGATATCGCTGCTCTTTTCACCTCACCTGTCTGTAGTCCTGTGGAGTAGGCTGTTGAGTTCAGCCAGTTCGCCACTGTAACAGCTTTTGATATCACTACACTGAACTTACTGTTCTGGATTGGGGCAGATTTCCATCATCCTGTCGACCTCCCAGTCACCACCAGACTGTGCTGGAGGAAAGCAATCATGCTGTATCTGGAGAGCATCTACTCTCGATCCAGAACACAGCCAGAACCAGAGCCCAGCCCACCATCAAAAAAGCCTGAGCCCACTGATGATAGAGAGTCAAATCCTGCTGCGACCAATGAACCATCACCAGAGAGCGACAGAGCTGAGGATCGCCTTGGAGCCAGAGCCTCAATCTATGTCAGACCAGGTGCGAAGGCCGGCTACACCGTCTACCTGTCCGGATTTATTCTGTCTGCTTTCTCCTCTCATCTCTATCATCTCTGCTGCTTCAGCTCCACCACCATTGCTTCCTGACAGCCCCTCTGCTCATGTTCATTCCACCACCTGTTTGGTTTGATCGCCGTAGGTCTGCCAGTCTCCATCGGCATCGTGGTTGGAGGATCCCTTGTCTCAGCCTCTAGCCTCTGAATCCTGGACTCCACCTTGGCCCTTCGACCCAACTCCCCCATGGCTCCTAGTTCCCTTCTCTCCACCATGGCCCTTCAGTCCACCAGCTCCACCTTGTTGCCTCGTCCCTCTGGCTTTGCCTTGGTCTGTTGTCGACCATCTGCCGCCTTGGGATTTCACTCATCTGGCATCCCTCTGTCCCTCTGTCATGCTCCTCCTTCCCTCCGGCTCTACCTTGGTCCTCTGTTGCTCCGGCTTCACAGCGACAGCCCTTCCTCCACCATAGCTCCTCCCTTCATCGGCTCCACCATGGGTCTCCATCCTTCTGTCTTGCTTGCATCTTTGTTGTGTCTTCATTTCCCCAACAGTAGTATCATGACAGAAAATCACCTAAAACCTTCCTTTGAGGACATCCTCATTTGTAAAACTGTGTGTTTTGCTATTTGTGAACATACAGCAGAACCAGGGCAGGACTTAGGGGGTACGAGGGTCCCTGGGCTTGAGGTTATGTTTGGGCCCTATACGTACACTAATGCCCTCAAATAGAACACCATTATGGAGTAACACAAAATACACAAACATATGCTTTGATGTTCATAAATAATACAATTACTATGCAACATGTCTAGGCTAAAGTCAGTTTAAATGTAATATTAAATATTAATTATAATATAATAAACAGGATGTTTTCTCAAAGTTGAGAGATCAAAACCCTGAAATAACTTTGAGTTAAAAAAAGGGAAAAATTCCAACATCTACCCCGTCTTATTAATATTATGAAAGTTATTTTCATATCTGTGTCCTCTTACAGTATGTCAGGTTCTTATTTAATCAAATTCATTCGAATAAAAAGACATGCTGGCTATTAAAGGGGTCATATCAAATTTTCCTTTCTCTTTGGAGTGTTACAAGCTCTTGGTGAATAAAGAAGTTCTGTGAAGTTGCAAATACTAAAAACTCAAATCCAAAGAGATATTCTTTGTAAAAGTTAACACTCATCCACGCCTCCCTAAAAGGGCTTGTTCTAACATGTCCCCACATATCTATGTCAAAATGTGGGAAGTTTTTACATAACGTCACCCATATTTTCATGCAAAGCAAGAAGGCATACCTTTTATTCTCGTTGTAGTATTGTTGTTTCTGCTGCCGCAATGTCTTATAGACACCGTGTGTTTCACTGTGAAAGAGAAACTACTCTGTTTGCCCTTCCAAATGACGACGATATAGCTTCGTCATGCCTATATTCTTGTATTTTATATATATATATATATATATATATATATATATATATATATATATATATATATATATATAAAGATTGAATAAACTATTAAGTTAAAAATACCATGGGCTACTTTTTTTCAGTCTTTACAGGGTCAAATGCATCAGTAAACAAGATTACAAGTAAAATAAAAATTAGCCAGAGGAATAAAGAAAACATAAAAGAAAAAAAGAAAACATAAAAGAAAAAAAATTATGAAGATGGTACAGTTTAATTGTCTATTTCAAATTTTCAGATAATATTAGAAGTCCTGAGACCGTTTTTTGTTTGTTTTACATCTTTTGCAGTATCAAACGCTCACTTAAGTGAAAATGTTCAGTAATATTTATGCAGGTTACACCGTTACACCGGCGACTGTCGTTTGTTTATTATGAAAAAGCCATTGCATTTCATTGCATTCAACCGATTCGTTCAAAAACACTGATTCATTCTAGAACGTCACCGAACAAACGCCATTGATTGGATTATGATCTTTTGCTTTCGTTTTTCGTTGGCAGAACAAAAGCCTTAAAAGTAAGTGCCAGTATTATGTCCAAAATGTAAGTGACTCAATGTTAACTTCTTGTTCGAACTGTTAACAGTATGTTAACGTTTCCACTGGTTTCTTGTTTGTTGAACTGGTGGTGTTTTCCGAATATCAGCATAGTGATTACATGCTTACCTTGAGTGTTTGGCTTTCATAGTATTTGGACGGTGGCATTATGTTGAGTGCATGTTTTAAGAGGGAAAATGTAGGGTGAAATCACTTAGGCCTACCTTTAAACAGTAGACTTGTATGAACTATTCTCTATATGCAGGGATTATTCTCTGTATTCAAGAATTAAAGAATGAAGATCACTAAAACAGTGTTTTAATGTAGCTAGCCTACAGTACGTCTGCAGTTATGCCCATTAGCCTACTGTATTTTTTAGAGACTTTTTTTTTTTTTACTCAACCCAGTTTTTATTTTCCTCTTTTTCCTTTTTTTCTTCATTTTCACAGCTATCAGTGATTCCTCTCTTACTTGAGGGAGTAGTTAACCCCAAAATTCAGTCATTGTTGGTCCAAAACTCCCATGCTGTTATTTTTCTTTGGAAAAAAAGCATATAGCCTTTATTTTAAAATTTGTTCTGGAACTCTTGCCACACAATAACCTTTAAATGGATATATATAAAATCTAGAAAAATCATACAGGTTTGGAACAATATGAGGATGAGTAAAATGACAGTACTGTATTTTCAACACCGTGGAATATGTCATGAAATACATCATTTACTGAACTGTTTCATTTCATCCAGAAATGAAATACGGCTGCAGTGTTACTCAAGAAGTGTGATAGTTAACAGAGACTATTTGTAGATCAAAATTAGACTAAGTAACTGGTTATTTCGTTAAATATTTTGCCTGATTACTGGCCTCACTGTGGCTGTATAACAGTCATGATGATATTTAATCTAACGGCATTCTTTCTCATGTCATATTTGTGCTATTGCTCAATTACCATATCATTTACTTTTCCTGCAGTGTAATGTGGATGTTTAATTTCATCTAAACTTTGTGGTAGATTTGTCATTTAATGGCAGCATTAGTCAGCACAAATTAGCCAGGGTCATTCTTTTCTTAAGATATAATTACATTAGAAAAGCAATAAGACAGTGATGATTGTGGATGCCAGGTTTCCATGGAGTCTTTCTTTTGTTGGGGTAGACAAAGATTTATTATTTTCTTTAATGTGAGGACAGCGGGAGGGAAAGAGACAAATCAAAGACATCTCTTTTGTTAGCTTATTCCAACTAATCACTTATTTCTGCAATGATATTAAATAGCACGAAACTCTTTAAATAATGATGATGATTATAGATGACTGAAAATAATGACTCATACATGAAAAATAGACTTGAATAGACACTAAATTAGTATTAACTATTTGAAAAGCCAATCTGAATGATTTTTTCTTGCTGTGGTTTCATTACCATAGCATAGCATTGATGATTCCGAGTTTTCTGTCACTTTTAGTTTAATGTTTGTTGTTTATTGTTCAGGAGGGCAAAAAATGACATCTTATATTCTGTGGTTAAAGGTGCTTTTGTTTTGGTAAAAATCTAGAAAAAGAAATAAACAGTATGTTCAGAAGTAGTATTAATATAACGCTTACTTAAGATAAGAAAAAAGCTGTTTTATAAATGTGGTGGTTGCATATACTGTATGGAAATGACATTTTAATGAGGGGAAATCAGTTTTAAATAAAATGACTACAAAAATGTTCCTGATAATTCACAAATTCAAGTGAACTTTCCACCAGAGGTATCAGTGAGTATCTCTGAAAACCCAGAGAACGCCACAATCTCCAGCGTGACCATTCATAATATTTTGTGTCAGCCTGTAACAAATGTGTGTCTCCACTCTGAAATAGCAAATGTATTTCAGCATTGTTTGAGCATTGCTTCTTTCTCACCGTGACACCGGCCGTCTCGTGTGATGCTATCTGTCAGTAACTGCTATTACAGAAATGATGGGTGTCACCAGAGTTGCTATAAATCAAACTGATGAGTCCTTGCCTGAATTTTGCCAGTGAGAGTTTGATTTCTCTTCTCTTTTTTAACCTAGAGCCACAAGTGAAGAATGAGTGGATTACATTAGTCAACAAACTCATCCTCTCCTAATGGATTCAGTTTGTTTAGTGTATAGTGTGAATATATGTCCATTAGTGCAACAAACGCACAGTACCAGATGGACTACAATCTAGTGCACAAGAGCCTGCAGGTGACTTGTGATGAAGGTAATTACAGGCAAAAGATCTGTTGTTGTTTTTTTTATCAGTAACATATGGAAATATGGCTGCAATACTACATTAAATTCAACAACAACAACAACAGTGATAATAATAATAATAATAATAACTTAAAACATTTAGAAATGGTTTGGCTTAAATGTTTAAATCAGTGTTTTAGTATTATTAAATAGTATTTATTACTATTTAGAATTTGCTTTATTTTCATACTTTAAGCTTTCATTTTATTTCCAAAGCACATTAACTGGTCAGTGGGGTTCCTCAGGGATCAGTTCTTGGACCCCTCCTCTTCTCTATATACACTACATTATTGTGTCACATCATACAGGTACATGGTTTCTCCTACCATTGCTGTGCCAATGACACACAGCTCTATCTTTCATTTCAACAGATGATCCAATGGTGGCTGTATGGACTTCAGGCTGCCTGGCAGACATCTCTGCAAGGGTGAAAGAACACCACCTACAGCTCAACCTGGCAAAGACTGAGCTTCTTGTCTTCCCTGCGGCTCCAACTCTGCAGTATGCTTTTACCATCCAGATAGGCTCTACTACAGTTACCCCGTCAACTTCGGTTAGAAATTTTGGTGTAAACTTTGATGACCAGTAGACCTTCAAAGACCACATTGCAAAGACTCTTCGATCTTGCATGTTTGCATTGCACAACATCAGAAAGATCAGGTCCTTTCTAACGGAGCATGCTGCACAACTTCTTGTCCAGGACAAGATGCTGCACAGGATGCTGCACAACCCTTGTAATTTCTAGGCTGGACTACTGCAATGCTCTTCAGGCTGGACTTCCATCAAGCACAATCAGACTTTACAAATGATTCAGAATGCAGTGGAAAGACTGGTCTTTAATGAGACCAAAAAAGAGCCCATATTACACCTCTCTTTATCTCCTTGCACTGGCTACCAGTTGTGGTTCGCATCAAGTTCAAGATATTAATGCTTGCATTTAGAACAGCCACAGCAACCCCTATCCGGAATGATGAATCCCTGACGATTTTGCAGAGACAGCTGAAAACTCTACTTGACTTCATCCTAAAAAAAAAATTACAAATCTTTCACTTTATTTATTCCTTCCCTTTCTAGCTTGTACTAGAACATTGCCTGAAACTTGGTATTACGAGCACTTCCTGTGTCTGTTTGCCTCTTTAAGAAATTTCGCTTTATGTATTCCCCAATTGTATATAAGCAGGAGAGGACACTTTTTAAGGTGTGTGGGATGTTTCAGATCATGGTGACTAAAATAAATGTATCTAACTTTAGGTCCTCTAACGGTGGAAATATAAAGATACCAATTTTTATTTATTTATTTAAGAACAAATTATTTTACATGTAAATTTCTACATAAAACAGATTCTAAGGCCTTAAAGACTCAATTACAAATGCTCACTCTTTAAAAGCAGATAGACACAGACAGCTGGAAGGAAATGTTCTGTTTGGAGTAATGTCTGTAGTTCAGAGGCTCACACATACCTGACGCAGTACTGACAGGGCCAGTGAAGGTGAAGACTCGTCTGGAGAGGCGTGAGTAATGAAGCAGCTCATGTCTGACATTGTGCCGAGAATGAAGGAGACCAGAGCAGACAAAATCCGTCCCTTGCAACGGTTCCCAGAGAGGATTTTTCCATTTCACTACATATCTGTTTACAGTAAGAACTTTGTGGTTTAGTGGTAACTCAACACCTCAGAGTTTGACTTTTTTGACGTCGACAAATAAAAGAGCATATGAATCAAATGTTGATTTGACAATGTCGCTAAGTGCTCTGGATGATCGGTAAATGTATATATAGTTGACACTGTAGAATTTATTCTGTTTCGTGCAGAAAAATATGGTTTTTAATGTATAATTCTGAGCCATAGTACACCATGAGGTGTAAGTCGTGGGGAAAAAAAGGTGTAAGTCGAGGGGAAGTCGTGGCCTAAGAGGGGAAGTCGTGGCCTTTGAGGGGAAGTCGTGGCCTAATGATTAGAGAGTCGGACTCCCAATCGAAAGGTTGTGAGTTCTAGTATCGGGCCGGACAGAATTGTGGGTGGGGGTAGTGCATGAACAGCTCTCTCTCCACCTTCAATACCACGACTTAGGTGCCCTTGAGCAAGGCATTGAACCCCCAACTGCTCCCCGGGTGCCGCAGTATAAATGGCTGCCCACTGCTCCGGGTGTGTGCTCACAATGTGTGTGTGTGTTCACTGCTCTGTGTGTGTGCATTTCGGATGGGTTAAATGCAGAGCACAAATTCTGAGTATGGGTCACCATACTTGGCTGAATGTCACTTCACTTCACTTCACTTCATTTGAATGACATCTATCAAACCAGAATCTCAACCTCTGAATTTTGTATTTCCAGGAATAAAAACCATATGGAAAGTACCCAAGAGCTCAAGATCATTGGACATTGGATAGGATCAGCATACAACCTTAAGCAGTCATATTCTTCATTGTGGTGAGATTGTATCTGTTTCTGAGAGCGATATAAGGGATCTTGAAATATTTAACATCCTGCAACCTTTGAGACTTTACAATAAATAATACATTTTTCATAGTTCTCCATCTTTAGGAAAGGCGATGTTTAACCAGAATCGGATTTGTATTGCTGAAAGAAAGTGTCAAAAATGGCCTTGTAATTTAATAGCAATTCAGTACAGGCTCATAACTTGACATCCGACAAGAAAAGGCTCAGGGTAAGACCTTAAGGGAAAGTCTATTGAGCTGCTAGATAAATGAGAACTGAATGCATTTATGCAGATGGTGGAAATAGTGCCGTCAGTAGAAGGCATGGCACATGAATCATTTATATATATATATATATATATATATATATATATATATATATATATATATATATATATATATATATATATATATATATATATATATATATATATATATATATATATATGTATGTATGTATATAATGCACATGAATAAATACATTGAAGCTCAATAAAACAGATACTTGCTAAAGTGGTTTTGCACATAGGTTATTTTTATTAAATATTAATTAAATAGTGTATAATGATTCTATAATTGGACAGTCTATTACACAATAACTTCAGCAATGCATTCTCTAGAAACTCTTGTCACATTGAAAATCCATTTCCATCACAAACACTGCAGAAGGAAACAGGAACTAGCATGCACGTTTGAAAAGTCCTCATATGGTGATCAGATATAAAGTGCGTAATTCTAGCATCTTTGTGGTAGTGAGATCGTGAATCTTTTTGCACTAATTAGACCACAAGCATATTTATTGCACACAATTGATGCTTGACAAAGCATTTAGTATTGATCCATGTAACATGAAGTAGTGCAAATATTAAAAAAAAAACAACAAAAAAAACAACAACAACGTTACAGCTCATGAATAAGATCAATTCATTGCAAACTGCAAGGGAAAAAAACATTAGTGGTCATGCATTTGCTTAAACCGCTTCATGAGTAATACATTCTATACTCATTATCTGATATCATCCAGCATAGTGTTTGGTTAATAAATAATTGATAAGGAGATATTGAAGTGCTGGTGTCTTCAGTTCTTCCTGAATGCTTTACATTGCAGATCTTTCATATTTTGACCCATGAGAAAATGGACATCTGAACTGAGAGGGTCAAACTTTAAATATTAATGTCATTGTCACTGCATTCTTTCCCTTGTGAAGCCTGTTTATACTCTCTTATACGATAACATGCTTATCACTCTTCCCAGTGGGAGATGAGTCCTGACCACAACATTAAGCCATCTGACTGTTGCACAAACACTTATCATCCAACTGTCTACCACCAGCTTTTAACTTCCATTGCAATGCCTTTGTGTTTTCATCAAGCTGTCCACATTGTTTTTTCTCATGAGTATGAGCCTAGGTATATGAGATGACACTGTATTGAACAAGAGTCTTGCACACCTGTGGTGATTTACTCTCGGTCAATGGGTTAGTTTAATGTTGTTTAACCCACCTGCTGTTGGTCTGGCCAATGATGCAGTTAGCATGATTTGAGCAGGTGGGACTAAAAATGAAATAAATATTAGAAAGTTGATGTGGAAGTGATTTAATTTACATGTATGCATTTAGCAGACACCAAACAGGTACTAAACAAAAGCTTTTATGTATTGATACACTGGATTTGAATGTAATTCAAATATTGTTTCACCACTTTCTGTTCATTATTTCCATGTAAATCATTTTGTCCTCACTAAGGGAAATGGAGCAGCAGTTTACTCAGTCAGTGGCCAGGTGTTGTCATCCCATTTCAAGCCTATGGGTGTCACCAGCTGTCTAGTAAAGTAAGATGGATGAGACCCAAAAGTGTTTACAACCACCAGCTTAAGTTAAAAATATTAATAAATAAATGGTCCACCTACACTAACTGAAGAGATAGGAGCACAGGACAGCAAACAGTTTGGGGAAAAAATGCAGAACATCCATCTCTATTTAGAGTTATGAGTGGTCAGTGATGCTGATGGCCAACTTCATCTCAGTTTAAGTAAAAAACTGTCCTTCCATACTTGAAATCAGGGTTTGTGTTTGACAGATTGTTACGATGACCATTCCTATAATTACACAGACAACTGAGAAAGGTCATTAAATATTAACTGTATTTAAAACATTAAAATGTCCAGCACACAGCCTTTAGCAGTCTTTCCTTCTATGCTTTATAAACCACCTGGAAAAATGTCAACTGGAAAGTAATGGTACATTAACTAAGCTTAATTAACTCGTTGTTTGGTTTTCTGTTTCAATTAGAATTCTTTAAAGGAACACTCCACTTTCTTTGAAACTCCCCTAGAGTTAAACAGTTGAGTTTACTTTTTTCAGAACCATTTATCCGATCTCCATGTCTGGCAGTAGCACTTTTAGCTTAGCTTAGCATAGATCATTGAATCTGATTAGGCCGTTAGCATCTCACTCAAAAATGTTATTAAACAGATAAATGATATTACACAACGCCTGAAAATAGGCTTTTTGGAAGTTACCTAGCTGGGAATATTTACAGGTGTTGCATAATATTATTGTGCCTGCTGCACCCATTGAATGGCATCAGAGTTCCTTGATTATTACACCGGAATGAGAGTATAGTTCCTAGCCATATGGGCCTAGAAAATCCCAACTTTTTTTCTGTCAGACTTAGTTCACGGTGTAACTACAGAAGAATCAAGTTTTAAATAGGAACAATATAGAAACTCTTTGGTAATTTTTGAGCGAGATGCTAATGGTCTAATCAGATTTAATGATCTCTGCTTAGCTAAGCTAAAAGTGCTACCGCTAAACCCGGAGATCGGCTGAATGTATTCGAAAATGTTTTTTTATTTTCAAAAAAAGTGGAATGTTCCTTTAAGTTTGTAACATTGTGTTGGAACTTGGAACATTGTTTATAGCTGGTCTAAGATATTAATTGGATAAAAGCATCTGCTGAATAAATAAGTCCAAATGTGAATAGCCATGTTGTTAGGTGGTCCTTTGTACTATCTCAACCAGCTGTTTAATATCAGCTTAAGATGTTCAAGCGGGAACATGATTGCTTGTCAGCCAGCTAATGGCACCAACTAATGACCAGCTTTGACCATCTTGGACCAGCTGGAAACTAGCTACCATGTTCTTAAACGTCTTCAACAGGCAGCGTCCTGGTGGAGCTGTCCATGGTGCTGAAAGCGTGTCGGCTCACAATCCACTGATGAAATCACTATGCCCTGATGAATATGCCACATACAGTTTTCCACATCGTTCGCCTCTATTCCTCCAAAACAAATTTATATGTCATATGGGACTGGCTTCTGATGCATTTGGAGCCTAACCAGTGTTTGTTTTGGAAAATGAGGGACGCGTGGTAAAGGAGGGAGTGCGGTGTGTAAGTGTATGCGTGTTATGGGCGGACGATGACGGCGTTTGGGGAGCTGTGGGTGTCTTTAAGAGCTTCTTTCTGCTGCTTGCTGGTGTCAGGATAGAGAAGCACGAGCCACTGAAATACTCACGAGAACAGAGAGACGCGCGAATCGTATTGGAAATACATTTATTTTCATTCGCATTTAGGATATACTGACATCGGGAAACCTGGACAACATGCAGTTGCCAAAGTCACGGGCTTTTGTTGTCAGTTTGACGCTGCTCTCCGTTCTCAACTCGGCATTGTGCGCCAGTCACTGTAAGTACCTGCAGTGTCGTTTAACGTTGTATTAAAAGTTGACTTGTGTTTTCTTTAGATGCGCTTTTATTAGATCCGTTGGTTTCAAACTGATTCTAAACACTCTTAAATCAGTTTAGTAATTGAAAGAGTGCAGGGGATTTAAAGACGATTCCTGCTAATGTAAACTTTTACTGGATCTGATGAGCCCGTATCAATGTACAATAAATGACTGGTACATATCGGGTATCACGATGCGACTTCTCACAAGCATTTGCTGAATGATAGTGGAGCAGGTGTGAGAGATTTAACATTTCATATTCAATCGCTGTATCACGGAAATTGAGGCTTAATAAGCAGTTATTGAGGCTAATATGCTTTTTCGACTAAATGTGTAGAGGAGACAGGCGATGTTGTAACATACTGTGTGTGTGTGTGTGTGTGTGTGTGTGTGTGAGAGAGAGAGTGTGTCTTTAAACTTTAATATAATAGTCGCACAAGTGTCCAATACAAAACAGTTTATAGATCTAGGCTTCTAGACTACTTATCACTTAACTGTCTAAAATAATTGCATGTACACTAAAAGTTGTTAAAAATATGCACAGGAATGCTGGACTGTTTGTAACATTATAACGGAAGGAAATTAAGTTACTTGTTCAAAATTATGTCACTCCCCATTATTAGCCTAATTTTATTGTAACCATTTTATAGGAAACGTTTTAAATCACAAAGTGCAAGTAAAATCGTAAACGTATAAGAATGTAAATCTTAGAAAAAAGTGTAGTCTAATTGAGTGTGTTTAACACAAATGCTCATATACTGTCACATTGTTATTTATTTCTTTATTTTTTATGTTTGTGTTTCAGGTAAAAGTTCATCAAAAAGTGTTACAATATTCCCCATTTGCTCAGAAATATTTCTGGTTATTTTAATGTGTGTCATTAAATAAATGTAAAAAAATAAATAATAATAATATTGTAAAAGAGAGAGAGAACCTGCTGATTCAAATGACATTGTTTTCCTGTAATTTAACATTCATATGCAATGACATGATCTTGCATTAAAATATATACCTTCCATGAAATTATTCTTTCTAACCTTAAAATAGTTTTAAAGAGAGTGGTGGTCTCATGATCTGTAACACATTTCTAATCAGTTAAACTGATGGTGGTGCCCTCTCTATGGTCTCCTCAATGTTATTTTAATGTTGTCTCTATAAAGTTATTTGTGCCAAAAAGTCTGATTTAAGCTTTTAATTTCTGTCATCATCCCAACATACTTCATTATCTTTTCACTACTGCCATTGATTGTCATTTCTCTGTATTAAGCTTGTGTGTCTAAAGCATTCTTAGTTGGTGACTTCTCAGCTATAATTGTGTGAATCAGGGGATCATAGTACATTTTCCTCTGCATTTTCTGTATTATTGAGATGAGAAACACTAAGCAGTGGATAGTATCTGTAGGTTTCTGTAGGTTTCATTGGACATTCATTTTTATGTTTTCAGAGTAAGTTTGAATTGTTGCATGATAGGAAACAAAAACTTCCTTAGTCGTTGATGGTTGTGCTCTGCATGAGATGTGCTTTGTGGATCGGGACCAGATGAAGTGAATCCTCAATGAAGACATGTAAAAAGATATTCTCATATTTACCACAGGGGTACCAGAATAAAGCTGGAGATCCATCATGCCCTTGTCATCTGTGTCAGGTAACAGAGATAATGGTTGCTGCTGCCTCTCTCAGGAGCCTCTGGCTCTGCTCTCAAAGAGGGATAACAAGGGGATGTCCTTTCAGATCTGGTGTCCCTGGAAGAACAACTACATCCCTTTTACTGTGACCACTGGGACAGTGGAGGGTCCCAACATGACACAAGATGAAAGCCTTGTTTCCACTGGGTAGGGCAAACAGTGAGTCAGGACCCAGGGGCTCAGTGTTTTCTGAGATCGTCTGTTAACTTGATTGTATTAAAAATGTCCAGCACACTTTACTTTAAAAATAAAAAAAATAGAGATGTAGAATGATTGATCCAAGTCATAGCGAATTGTTGATTTACCAGAGAGCGTGTTTCTGAATTTGTGAGTGACCTTCATGCATGTTTAAGATATCTCAGCATCTCTAGAACACACTGTGCTGAATTTCACACCACCTGGACAGTTAGTGAGAAGAATAGTCAAATAACCCCTACAAGGACAGCGAAACCAGACATTGACATTGCAGCACTGGCTGCCATGTATTGGCTTTTACGCTCTTAAAAATAAGTGGACGATGAAGAATCTTTGATTGGTGGCTTATAATCATTTCTTGGTTCCCAAAAGATCCTTTCCAGAAAGGGTCTTAAAAAATCTTAATGTGGCATACCTTTTCCCCTTTTCACTGTAATGCAATATAAATCTTATATACACTAAAAATATTCCCAGTCAGTTCAGTAAACTGTTCTTAAAGAACATTGTGTGAAGAACATTTTGTGCCATGGAAAGGTTCCATGGATGTTCTTTGGAGCCATAGATGTCAAGCGCCTGTATTTTTAAGATTTTGACTTCTTTATCTAGCTACACTATACATTCTATCAAAGAATCAATTCACTTTTAAAGACATATTCTGGGCTGAAGTCTATAATATTTCTCAATAAGTCTCAATTCATTAGAGACAGATTTCTTTTTCAGTATTTTGATTATCAAGTGAAATAGATGATTGAAAGAGAAAAAAATTAAAGCTGGTGACTTGGTTCTATTCATCAGTTGTTGATTGGATGGAGGCCGAAGGGGCGGAGTTTAAAGGCACTCAGTGACTGGAGAATTCTGCCATACATCACCATAAAGAAGATCTAGTTATGGCATTTTGATTACAGATTTATGTAAACACACACACACACACACACACACACACACACACACACACACACACACACACACACACATATATATATATATATATATATATATATATATATATATATATATATATATATATATATATATATATATATATATATATATATATATATACAATTATATGCATAGATCAATTGTTCACAAATTTGTAAATTAAATCTGAAAAAAAAGGAAAATTTGAAAATTAATGCAGAGAGATAAATTTGTATGCTGATGTTTTTGTAAGATGGAATGTAGACTGAATCATACTGCTTTGTCAATCAATCCATCTATAACTGCCTGAAGCTAAAAGTTTTTCTTTGAAGTTTAACTTTAAGTTTGAAGTGCAAAATGTGTGCATTGACCCAAACAGGACACCAATATTTATTCAGTTTGAACGCATGTCAGAGTGCTGTTGTGGTACAGGAGGACTGATTTAACATTCTAAATACAACTCTCCTCTCAGTGGGGGAGAGCGGAGCCTTGTCGGGCATTAGCATGATAGAGTCATTTATTTCAACTTTCTTATGAGGTCAAACGCGGGAGGCTTTTTAAGGGAGCTCTCCTGTGGAGCTGACCAGATTTCCTGTGGGCATCCAGAGGGAGGGAGTCTTTAGACAATTTTTTCCCCCTGTCTGCAGTATAATGGCACTAGTTTGGCACTATTGATACAGTAGATGATGAGACATGACCAATTCATATTTTCTTTCAAATATTAATGGACAACCAAAATGTTTTAATGTACATGGAAAATTTATATTTGGCACTGAAACACCTTGGAAAGTGATAAAAGGGAAAACGGAGAGAATGCCATTAAGACTATGGTGCATAATATAAATCACCTTGAAAGGCTAGAGGCGCAGAAGAGCATTGACAGTGTTGTCCATATTGTTAACTTGACTTCATCTCCATGCTGATTTATGCTGTGTGGGCGTCAGAGCATGAAAATATTGATTAATCAAGGCTTTATTCAGCCTAAATCACTGCATCCCCTGCCTCACATCTGCAGAGGGAGATACACGGAACAGAATGAAACAGATTTTGCTGAATTACTGATGCTGACAAACTAGGTCTGACAGATTTTTTGTACTGCAGGTTAGTGGATAGTCAGCAGATTCTGTGGATATTCTGTTTACAGTCTTATGAAGACACAATTTCATTAACCTGGATTTGTCCTGAAATGCTGACATTGACAGACACGTGCTCTGTCTGCAATTATTTTCTGATCTTAGACAATGACAAAAGCCTTATTTGTTCTCCAACGCCAAAACCGCCTTATTATAGATCATGCATCTGTTATCTATCACTGATCTGAGATACAGTAAGCTGTATCCGGTGGAGCTATGACCTCTTAGGCGGCTTGTGGCCAGTTATATAAGAGTCATTGTAAAATGTATGCTGTCTCATTCACTCATTTGTTATGATTAGAAGAGCAACATTTTTGGATCATGAATCTTTTCAATACGCGTGGCTTTTTTGGTACAAGAATGAATTGCTCTTGCAGATATTACAATTCAGTTGCAGTTGCTAGCACACATATGGCTCTACTTTTGTTCTCTGTGTAATAATCCATCATGCTGTTCCTCTACCTCTTCTTCCCTCAGTGTAAACACGCATAAATATATAACAGATAGTTTCTCGGGAGTTTGATCAGAGCCTGCTCTCATGTTGTTTTTAAAGTATGGCTCATTATAGACAAAAACTTTGTTTTTTTTCTCTCAAATGTTTACTGCTTTAGTAATCTAAACAATATGTTTAAATAAATTTGAATGCATGCCAAGAAGGTCAGATGTTATTTTATATACACTGTAAAAAATTTCTTGTTGTTTTTACAAAAACTTTTTGGCAGCTGTGGTTGCCAGAATAATTTTGTAAAAATACAGAAAACTGTAAACACATTTACATCAAAAACTGTTAATTTTACAATATAAAGCTGTAATTTACAAACAAGAAAATGTGAATATAAACCAGTAAATTCAACAACACACAAAATTAAATCTGTTTTGTACCTTGAAAATACTGACAACCACCATAATAATAAAGATGGTACTGTATAAAAGAAAGCCACATGAAGTATCAAAGCTCATCACAAGTAGCTTCACCACAAGCAGAAGTATATATTAACATATAGAAGGTGCACATTTATGGAAACACAAAACACCATCATGGTAACACACGTGATACTTAAATAATGCAAAAAACTTTCATTAAGCAACAGAAGATGTAACATAAAGCTCAAATGTACATAACTGATAACAAGAACTATTTAAAAACATGATTATTTAAACAAAATACTTTCAAACGTGGAGTGTCACGCAGGGAATTCTGGGAATATCAGTTTACAGTTTTAGACTGTAAATTATACATTGATTTGTTCTTTTTTTACTTCTAAAAGCTGTATCATTAACAGAATTTTACTGTAAATTTACATTAAATGCTTTGTAAGATCTTTTACAGTTTTTCCCTGTATATAGTACGGGAACTTACTGTTAACCTATTATCAGTTTTTTTCCGTAGCGTTTTTACAAAATTTTACAGTTAAAATTACACTTATTTTTTACAGTGTATTTTTTTAATCAATTTGAATTAATTGAGGACAAATCTTACTTAAATGTAAAGTTTGAAATAACTTTAATATGATATAAACACTTTTAGAGTGATGCTTTGAAAATTGTGTGAATTGTCAATTTGAGATGAGCACAAACAAGGAACTAGAACACCAGTGTGGCCTTTCATTACTTGTTAGCTTTCATTTGATACCTTTTGATGATAGAATCTGGAAAATGATCAGTCATAAATGAATGAGGCTTTTGTACACATGCTTTAATCGAGCTATTGGCAGGATGACACTGTTGCTGGTCTAGTTTCATTTATTTAAAAAAAAATAATTTATGAGGAATGCACATTAAATGGTGGATTGCATTGCTTTACATCTTGCATTCTCTATTCTTTCATCCATTATTTGTCTCTAGTGAGCTCTCAGTATTAATTATGTATCTCAAATCTTCATGCAGTCTCCTCTCTAGTAAATGTTCTTGGATTATATCAGCAATGATAATGCATGCAATCAACCTTCCTTCATATGCATTCAATATTCCTCTCCAATTAAAATATAATTCATATGCAGATAAGACATGTAGACATGAGTATGTACTATAACTTGTCAGAGTAAAGTTAAATAGTATTTCATTAGATTTTTTATTATAATTATTATTTTATTTATTGTAGTGTCTCTGCAGCACAGGAAGAATAGAACAGAAATGTAATACAAGAGTGGCTCCATCTGAATGTTAATCCTGAAGCTTTCCCCTGAATATTTTAAACTCCCAAAAATCCCAAAAATAGGGTTGTTTTTCCCCAACCACATACCAGTTTTAATGATGTTCTTTCTTAAAGCTTAAACTGGTGCACCCATGTTCCTTTCCATTACATTTTAGTCCAACTGAATGCATGTTTTACAATTATATTTGTGTGTTTGAATCATTCAAGGTATGCAAACCAATATATACATGGAAGCACAACAACAGTATACGTTTTTTATGTCTTTGATGTCTTGATAAATATTTTATATACTACCGTAAATATAATTTCTTTCTGTGACGCAAAGCTGAATTTTCAGCAGTCATTACTCCAGTCTTAAGTACCACATGGTCCTTCAGAAATTAATCATATTGACTGATTTGGTGCTTCAGAAACCTTTCCTATGTTTAAAACATTTGTATTGCCTTGTGTATGTGAAAACCATAATACCTTTTTTCAGGACTCTAGGATATATAGAAATTTCAAAAGAACAGCATTTAAGTAGAAACCTTTTGAATTTTAATAAATGCCTTTTATTGTTGCAGAATATAAGTATTCATACAAAAAACATACCTCACATTTTTGAACAACAGTTAATGTAATTTAATTGTATATTAGTATACCGGTATTCACTTTAAGTGATTGTTTTGAAGTGTGATATAAATATGTGTGTTGTAACTCCATGTGGGTGTTTGGAGGGCGAGATGGTGTTGTTTTATGCTTATGCAATATCTAAAGTATTTAGCACATGCCGCTTCAGTGCTGCTCTCTCTTGATCTATTTACTGCACCAAATGCCCAGTGGGATGATTTTCAAAATATAGTCTTTCTTTTTTTTTTTTTTTGCCAGTTTTACTTCATGAACCTGTTGAGGGTGTTAAAAAAATAACTAAAAGATTGTTTTATCCTAACACCACATCAAAGAACGTTCTCCTTTGTGTTAAGATTACCAAAACATCTTTTGAAACTTTGGAACTTTTTTTAAAAAGAAGAGCACCCCGTGTCCCATTCCAAATTATTTAACGTCTCCCTGTTAAACCAACCCCTCACTCCATCCTGGAATCCACAGTATGTTACTCTGAAGTTCTTCAACTGTGATATGGTAACATTAGCATGTCCCTTGAGGTTTCTCACTGAAACACAGAGATTGAAAGCAAAGCATCAGCAAAAGTAAAACATACTTTCTTGCATTTTTTATACCATCATGAACCAAATGCTGGCCATTCTTGTGACATTTCCATGAGCCAGCTGGGGGGCAAAGCGTGTGCCCCACCATCTGGGCTGATGGGATGGAAGCGGCCCAACTGTCATTGTCCTGTAACAGCTGACACGTTTCCCCTGCTGTAATATTAACCAGAAGCTCACAGGACAATAACCTCAGGCATTTCCTCACTCTGTCCAACATAACAGGTTAACGATGTTCTAGCCCTGGGACTGTTGTCAAGACTCACTAAAAAACTAAAAACTGTAGGAATCGGTGGCAGATGTGGAATTAGGTCACTTAGCTATTGACCAACACTGTCTAAATAACATTCAAATAAAAATATGATATATAGGTCGATCAACCACTTCTTCAAAAATGGTCGGGTTGGCATTGTATGACATTGGCAAAATTTTTACTACAGATATTTAGTGTCATGATCTTTGGTCAGTGGTTCATGTCTCTTCTACATGCTGCTCTGTATCTTTTCTTTTCTTCCTTGCGCTATGATGCTTGATGTTACCGTCTAGCTGTTATTTTCATTGCTAGTTTTTCATGCTCAGTGTTTATTGAAGAAAAAGTCTGATCTTGCCATCAAAAATGGTTCATGCTTCATATCAGAAGACCATATTGAAATCTGCCCCGTATCCTTGAGCTACTTGATCTTTCTGTGTTGCAAGCATCCTCGTTCCATTCATTTCTCTTCAGCGCATCTTTAGAAGCATGTCAGTATACTCATTTAATCTTATTTGCCAACTCCATCAGCTACATTTCAAAAATCCATCTTTTCAGCATACTTTTTCATCATGCTCTGCATTATAACAGTTATGATTTCTAATCATCTTTTGTCTTAGATTCCAGACACAGCACACCTACCTGAGACATCTGATTTTGTTCTGGCACAGGTAGAGGTGAGAAGCAGAAGTCTTTTTGCCGGGAGACAGAAAGCAATTTGTTGGCATTATTGAGTCGGATCTCTTTGTAGAGCAATGTTTGTTTTGGTGAAGTGCAGGCTGCCTAATTAGGGACCGAGTGATGCCAATCTCCCGTACAGCACCGCGCATGCAGAGGCCACAAAATAACAGCTGTTCAAAAGCTATTAGGAGGAAATGCTGACCAATAATGCTGAAAAAGGATAGCTGGAAGAGTAGCCGACACGAAACATGTCTCACAGCCGTGGAAAGTGGGGAAAATGACAAGAAACATTCATCAAAATCTATTCAAGTTACAAAAATAACATGTTTTAATCTTTTTAGCAATGTTGGACATTATGTTCATCTACAACAACAAAAAATATGGGCCATCTGGCAAGCAGACACAGTCCAATCGAAGACATTTCATTTAGTAAAGAATTATATTGAGATTTTCACAGTAAGGCCAGGCATATTCAGAGGCATCAGGCCTATTCAAACGGATGCACCCCCACAGATTTTTGATCCAAATGGATTTCAATTATTGTAGGTGCAAAATTAATAGTGACCCAAAGATGCTGTCTTTTGGTGAATTTTGCAGTTTTGAAGCCAAAACTTGTAATTTAGCTTATGTGATTCATGCAGAGGTTGTGTGTGTGGGTAGCTGGGGGAATCTATCCAAAATGTTACAAAACGTAACATAATCTGACAAGATAACTGAATATTTTTAGCATTTAAATATTGAAATATGAATTATATATCAATTTAAATGTCACACTCTCACTTGGGAATCTGTGCTGCAGGTGAGGTACATTAAAGACTACAGAGAATGCTCTCTAATTTACAAAATGTGTTTCCAAATGCAGAGATAAGGTGCACTGGTACAGTTTAGCCTTGCGATGTCAAATGCTAAGGGCTTAATTTCATTTGTTTTTATAAGCTACTGAGTATGTCAAAGACTGAACTGGTGCGGGACCTTATGCTCTTTATAAACTGATGCATGTTCTTTAAATCTGGAATAGAACCAATCAATTTGGTAATGTACAGTATGTTCTTAATTAAGTTTATAGTTCAGAAGTATATAATTCAATCTGAAGAAGTTGCAGTAAGTATTACGATAAAAGTTTAGGTTACTTAATTTTAAGGTGTCATGTCATTGTTACAGTGTAATTATACATTTAAGTACTGTACTGAGTATTATTAATCAGCTACATGTACTCAATAAATGGATAAGGTTAGGATTGCGGTTTGGCTTAGGGTTACTTGCATGAAATTATGCATAATTTATTGTTATAATAATAGTAAGTACATGTAACAAGGACAGGGTAAAATAAAGTGTTACCAGAAGGTAAAATAGTTCTATTCATTTGGGGTTGGGTTTCTATGCATTACTAGATGAAAATGCAGGACGATCACTAGCAGTCAAGTTCAGTTCATTATAAAAATGTATGTTATATCAGGATTGGAATCCAACCCCCATGCACACTTTAGAATTACAGTCCTAGACTATCATGACTCATAGTCTCAGGCAGAAGTGCCAGATCTGTCACCGGAGCCCCTTCAAAAAACTGTAGGTGCATGATGCCCCTGGGCACATTCCATAGAGAACAATTATTCATTGTCTTATGAAGTTCACTTTATATCCAATTACAGATGAAATATAGCAAAAAAAAAAAAAAAGATGTTAAAAAGCTTTTACTTATATTTTTGTAATATATTGTAATCTACAGGGGGGTTTGGAGAGCATTCAACCTATCCATGTATGTAAAAAAAATCCTCTCATGTGTAAAATACTGGGTCGGTCTGGCTGCCTTTAATTATGAGCAGTGGTGCACTCAGGGTGTAACATGCTGTTTTACATCCTTTGCTTGAGTCTCATCAACAGCTTGGGTGATGCTAAAAATTAACTTGGCTAGGTTTCCTGGTGGGTGACCTTCTCTCGATCAATTTAGCAGTTGTCTTGGCAATGGGGTCCCTCTAGTTTTCTGGCAAATATGCGCAGAATTAGCATGAACCTCTTTTATTTTAAGTGGAGATGTCTGTATGACTGGCTGCCAGGGCTTCTCACATAATATGCAGTGCACTGAGCTCTTTGGGCTGGGCTGTGTCAGTGTCTTGCTGATATGATTTTTTTTTCTTTTAGCTGTATATTAAAAGGAAGATTAAAGGAAAAAGCTGAAGAGCATAATGGATAGCAGTTATCATTGACTTTGAAATAAGGGTTAATGTTTCATAGGCCTGGGTACACTTTCTACTTAAATCATTGGAGAGAATAATGTATCAAGGCATTGAGTGATGTTCCTATTTGGCTTCATGATGCATATCTGTCACAGAAAGAATTCTTTCTCAATCTGCATGAGAAGGTCAAGTTCTCATATGGTTTGTCTTTGGAACAGTATTCTCATGCTAAGTGCTGGGCCAGCAAATCCTGCGTGCATGCAGAGCTATTGCTTTAGGACATTACTCACGTTTTCAAAGCGTGACCACACACACGGCTAATGACAGTCTCCTCACTACTGCTGAAAACAAAAACATCTTAGAGCAGTTTGGACCTGTTTTAGATGGGCAACACTGTTCTCTTTCTGGCACAAGCTTGCACAAGCTGTTACTGGAGTAAGACAATGTCTATTACTGGCCCTGGCTGGTTAGGCTGGCTATCGCTGCAGGTAGACCATCTCAAACTGTGTAGCCATGCCAAAACCAGCACGAAAGTGTCCAAAACATAAGGCCCCTTAAGGCCTTATCACTTCTAGAATAACTGGTTACATCCAATAAAAAATTATAAATAAATCAAATAAATCTGACTAACCAATGAGATTTTGGTCACAGTTCCCAAGCCACTGCATAATCCACCTTGTTGGTGGCGCCAAAACTATTTGCTGACACCAGCAGTGGAGTTCTTCCCTGGTCACTTTGGAAAGTCTGCTAATAATATATGTGCATATATATATGTGCTGATGTGTGTGTGTGTGTGTGTGTGCATATAAAATTGATCCTTATAAAGATATTCCTGCAGTGGTACTCTTTTACTTGTATAATGCGCGCGCGCACACACACACACACACACACTGTTTCTCAAAATGCAAACTTACTTTTCCCTGCATTTTATGGACAAAATTTCCAAGCTATTGCAACATTCATTTTGAATTATCTTTGCAATATGCTGATATACCTCCTGTATTTTATATGATTCTACTTGCTGTTTTTTTGCGATGTTCATTATTTATGTATATGACTATATAATGGGATCTCAGTTATATTTGACAGTTCATTTCGACTACACTTGAAAAATGTACACCACTGTTCAAAAGTTTAAGATTTTGAAAATATTTTTGCAGGAAGTCTCTTATGCTTCTTTTACTATAATTTCAAAATATTGTTTTCTATTTTAATATATTTAAAAATGTAATGTATGTCTGTGTTGGAAAGCTCAATTATCAGCATCATTACTCCAGTCTTCAGTGTCACATGATCCTTCAGAAATCATTCTGATGTGTTGTTTGGTGGAAATTTCTTATTATTGTTAAAACATTGTGCTGCTTATTTTTTATTACGTTTTCAGGATTCTTTGATGAAAATAACGTTTAAAAGAACAGTATTTATTTAAATGAGACATCTTTTGTAACATTATGATTTAACTGTCACGTTTGATCAAATTAATCCATACTTGCCCGTACTTGCTAAAGAAAAATATACATTTCTTAAAAATAAGTAAATCTTATTGACCCTAAATCATTAAACTGCAGTAGCTACTAGTAATAAGCAAATTGGTTTGTAAAAGATTTAGCTGATCTGTTCTGTATTTTTCAACAGTCCACTCTTCTAATGTGCTTTTTTTCTTTTCTTTTCTTTTCTTTTCTTTTCTTTTCTTTTCTTTTCTTTTCTTTTCTTTTCTTTTCTTTTCTTTTCTTTTCTTTTCTTTTCTTCTTCTGCTGTTTGATAGTATAGGTAGATTTGGCTCATATAATCTCAGTCATAGCATTGGCTCTGAGACAGTACTGGAGCTGATAGCTTTGTGTTGTTCAACCTACATTTGAACCTGCTGAGATTGTAGAAAAAACACTGAGCTCAGATAGTCTGTCAGTGTAGCTTTCACTAACCAGCTCACCTGACAGCAGTCTAAGTCTTAGATGTAGGCTACACTAGAAATATTCAGTATTATTGGGAACCATAGGTTACATAAGTTTTTAAAGCCTCAACAAACTTGCATTTTTAGCCTTAGCATTTTGCACTGACCTCTTATATCCATTTAAAGGTCAAAGGACATTTAGATGCAGTCAGACACTTTATGACATGCTGGTAACCACAAGTGTCCTCGTTAATCTGCTGACAATTGTGCAATATAATTAATGCAGCCAGCATCTGTGTGAGTCAGTGATGTTAAAGATGGATGGCTCGCTCTAGACCAATGCTGATAGAATTAGATATTGAGAGCTTTCATTTCCCAGCAAGTGTAAGAGTGAGAAAGCTATTTATGCTTATCATTGAGAGCAGGATAATACAATTACATTGATACCAAATAGATATTTTTATTGAGGGCCTGTTTTTGACAATCAATCTTTTGCTAACACTACGACACAGACTGCAGAACAAAAACAAAAGCCACTTGATCTAAATGAAATTTGGTTATTCTATGATAAGAGAAATGAGAGCAAAGTTCATGAGAGACACTGAATTACCAGCTAACATGTAAATCTAAGCAAAACTACTAACTGAAAGAGCTTGGTTTGAATTACACTGTGTGCAATTCACTTGTACCATGATCACGTGAAATGTGTTTTTTTTTTTTTTCGGTCTTAACATAAACACACAAGCATTCAAGAACATGCACACATGTGTAAAATGGAAAATTCTTGGAGTAAACCAGGATTAGCATACAGATTTTGCCCATATTGCACACAGCGTCTAAACACCTTTGCTGCCGTTCTGGTGGTTTATTTAATGTATTCATGTCTGTTTGCATTCAGAAGTCAAAAACAAAAAAAAAAAAAACACAAAGAGATCTTTCTAAAAACAATCTACGATAGAGCACTCACCTCACTGGTGATCTTTCTTCTCTGTCTCTCTCGTATGTTAACTTAGAAAGTCTGAGTCATTCTATTGAACAAGTACATTTGTACGGTTTGAGGAAATAAACAGATACACAAACTGATTCACTGATTTGACTTACTGTACTACCGTTTGGGTTTGGTTATACGAATTAGGGTGTTTTGTTTTCTTTGGAAGCGTGTAAAATTACCTTATTTGAACGCATGCTCAAACAAAGTGTGGTGGTGTAATATGAATTACATTTCTCACAGCTAATGAGACTTTTTAATTATGATGTAGATAGAAATGAGAGGGATAGAGATCATAGTCAGGAAGAATGAATGGGTTAAATCATAAAGGGCTTGAATGGCGCTGTTAGAGCGTGTGACAGTGTGATCAGCATAATCCCTGAGGAGCTCTGATGTATTACGGCTGATATGTAATAGACACACCAGAAGAATAAGACACTCAGATGTATGAAAACAGTTTGATCCTCTTCATTTGGCTGTTAAAGCGGTATTACAGGCATCTGTTCATATACATGATATGAGTGCAGTCAAGTCAGGTCACACACGGGGTTTTTGCAGCAAGGATATTTTACCTCATCTGCACTCAAGCCCTGTTTCTTCATTGAGCTGGAAACGTTATTCAGCTCCCTCCAGCCTGTTGTGGACACCGTTAAAACCGAATGGGCTCCCTAAATTCCCTAAATTCTCAACTCGCAGATGGCTGGAATGCAGTGATTATTGTAATCGCTTGGCGGCCAGTTTTCACTGTGTCCTCGCTTGCTCTACAGCAGATTAGAGTTTCTTGCTGTGCACTGGCGTGGAGACGTGGAACAATGGGGAGAGAGTCGGAGTCCAAGCAGATCCGCTCCCCAGCCTTACCCGGATCAGTGGCCTGTGAGTGCTGACATGCTCAGATCACTGTACTCGTAATCTGCCACTCCACGCTGGAGGCACAGTAATCCTAAACGCAGCTCAACGAGCACACAGGGAGAGCCGGCGCTGCCACAGGCTTTTTCTGAAAGATCTCGTAAGTTTGTGCACTTTTGAGTCTTTTGCTTTCATCAGTAGATTCCAGATCGACATGGATCAGCACGAGGGTCTCTGAGTTTTATGTAAATGATTCTGATACTAGTGAGTTTTGGAGAGCGCTCTCAACACGGTAATGAATCCCCTTACATGTCAAGTAAAAAAAAGAAGCAACTTTGGCATTACTACGCAGGTATTTTTTGTCATCAAATCTTTCCATTTTGTTTATGCCATATCGATGTTTACACCCATTTTTGTCTCCTCTGGTAAAGCATTAGATTAAGTGTGTTCCATTGATTCATTTTTTGTTCTTTGCATCATCAAATGACACAAACACTACTGTATCTGCAGACCCCTATGGAAAAAGAAGTAGGGCTACGATTTAAAGGGATGGTGCACCCAAATTCTTTTATTTTCATTAATTACTCAGAGGATCTTTTTATAGTACACTGACCAACAATTTGACTCATGCATGTGTTGCTGTTGACGTAAAACATGTTGAACATGCTGCGCATTGTTTACAAGCAGAAGAATGCATATGCATGCATCATGGTTCTCTCATGAATGGTGGTGGATGGGGACGTGAAGGAGAAGAATTTTTTATTAAAAAAGTAATTTTCTTTGCACACACAAAAGTATCCTTGTAGGTTCGTAAAATTACTGTTATTCAACTGATGTCACCTGGACAATTTTAACAATGTCCTTACTATATTTCTGGGCCTTGGAACATTTCAGTTGCGTTGCTGTCGAATTTCATTAAAAATATCTTAATTTGTGTTCTGAAAATGAACAACAACACGAGTGTGAGTGATGACAGAATTAATGACACAATTTTCATTTTGGGTAAACCCTTTAAGCATACTTTTAAAAAGAGTACATATTATAGAAATAATATACTTAAGTGGAATTAAGTAAAAACACCTTGAATATAAGTGCTTCTTTGAAGCATACAAAAGATTACTAATTACATTTAAATGTATTTAAGTACATTTGAAGTAAGTTAAAGTTTTCATTTGGCTTTTAAAAGGTGTATGGGAGTGTTTATTCTCTTCAGGTATACTTAAGTGGCTGTTTATTTCATTAATATATTATCTGCAACCACAGTTTTTAAGTACAATTAAACATTCAATACAGTTAAGAGCAGAGGTGTGAAATATTCTCTGATGTTTAGTAAAACACAACAGCTCACTGCATTTTAACATGCCGAAACACATCGAGGGGGGTGACCTGCACCATACAAAATTAAAACCCTTCTTATAGAAAACTGTTATAAGTCTTTCTCATGTGAGTGTACACCCTTCTGTTCACTCTTCACAATAGAAAACATTATTTCTTAATGTGTCAAACCTTTTTAAATAGCACCAAATTATAACTGAATGCACCTTTATTGCTTCCTGTGTACAGATATTATAATAGCTATATTTCTAATAAATGCCAGATTAATTTTTCTCCTGTTAAATGTCAGTGTCGTGCCAGCATCATCTGGCAAATTTACTCAAAAACATTCATTATTTTCATCTGAGGAATTCATGCAAATTCTGATTTGAAGGGTCTAATTATGAATTTCCTAATTATTAACGTTTCATGGCAGCCTTCATGAAAGTGGTTTTGTTGTCATCTTTTGTTGGTCTCATCACTGCGAATCTGCAAAGGTCAAGAGAGCTTGAATTTAAAATGATGACAAAAAGATTCAGACACTGCAGTGACTTCACATATGTATGAAGGTCAGAAGTGGTTAGCGCTTAGCAGGAGGCTAATAGCTGAACATATGTCAACTAAATTTAAAAGGAGGGGTTATCTGGAGCATACAGCATTTTTCTTGAATGCTTTCTGTGATGGAAATTTGTCATATCATTCAAATACAGAATGTATAGATCAGCCCCTATGAACTTACAACAACTGATGACTATAATTTCATGATGTTCATAACTATCAATTTATTTAAGTGCCCTTTTAAGCTTTTGATTCTGGCTTGTAACATTGGACGGCAAGCATAAAGTACGTCAGAATTTTTTTTTTAAATGGAAATGTCTTTGTGGAATGTAACACTGGTAGGGAGCTGACCGAGATATCCCATGTGTAATTATTGATATACACTTACCCTTTCATATCTCTTTCTTCCTGCCTCAAGGCCTTTGCTTGCAATGCAAAGTAATTCACATCATTTGGGGAGCTCTAATGAAAACTGAGCATCTCTAGCAGACACCCAAGAGAAGGTTCAAGAAGATTTTGGCGACATGCTAATTCAATTCATTCAGATTTTAACTGATTTTAAACATGCGGTTGTCTTTGTGGTGTGGTGTTTAATAGTAGGTTTTAAAGTAATTATGCCCTGAAGCTATTGGAGGTCTTATTGAGGACACTTCATGTGGGACAAACAGCGACAAATTTTATTTAAAGTGGACTTTTATGGGTAAGATTTTTTACTAAATGTTTTTGGGAAATTTCTAGATTAATGTGTATTTGTGATGAATTGTGTAAAATAGAATTTGTTTCACAGTATATAAATAGGTGATTTATTGTCTCATCTGTGAACTTTACATAATAATATAGCACATAACCTTTTCCTTCAAACAGTAAAGTCAAGACCCCTACTGAGTTTTAACCCTAATTATGACACTTTTACCAAAGAACAGAGGTATATTTTGCTGTTACCATAGAGATAACCTTCAGCAGTTGCTTTCTTGACCCAGAAACCTGTTTTTCTCTCCATCTCATTTTTAAGCTTCTGACCATGAAGCCATCTTTTTTTTTTTTTTTTTTTTTTTTTTTTTTGTGTGTATAATTACAAAGATTATACAAGCTCTAAAACATGTCAATGTCAAGCCTTTATGTGTGCATTTGTTTAATTACTTATTTCAGCTTGGATCTGTTGATTTTTTATTTGTATTTTTTCAGGTTGTCCTTCAAATCTACAGGTTTTCGATGTTGCAATTTCTGAATTTATTAAGGAGAAAGTACACTTAATTATTAAAACTCTCAAAATGTTGCATTGGATATGAACAAAAGGGGTGCATAAAGATGGATTTGGCACACAGTTCCACGATCTCAGGATTATTTGAAAGTATCAGCATTTGTGAAGTGATCCATCTCACCTGTCTGATGAAAGATTATCTGAACGGAAAAGGATTGATCTGAAGAAAATCTGTAAGTAGAGGGGTTTATTTTCACATGAACTAATATGTGTCTGTTTTATATTTGTTGTGTTATCCAGACAGCTGTGATGGATCTCTGGCATCTCTTCTGCCTGCAGCCTCCTTTCAGAGTTCTTCACATTTCTCAGACAGTTGGGCTGCGTACTTTGCCAAATTAAACAAAAAAGATGGTAAGTTTAAGTTCTCATTTGCATGTTAATTCACTCATATGTGTCAATTAAGAAGACAATGTAAATTACGCTTGGGAAATTAAAGCCTTCTTAGTGTTTTTTTAAGAACCTTTGAGTACAGGAACCATTCCTTGCCTTTAGTGTAAGTGCTATACTCACTATTTATTAATGCATTTGGGTTAATTATTCTTTGATATAAAAATGCTGGTGAGAATAAAAGACTAAAAGAGAATAAAAGAAACATAACTCTTTAACAGTAGCATGCGTGTTGATGTTTTACATATATATATATATATATATATATATATATATATATATATATATATATATATATATATATATATATATATATATATATATATATACAACTGTTATACAATATTATATGCAATTAAACTATATTTAATCTTTTAATAATTTTTGATCCAATATTATCAAGGTAATGCATCAAGATTATTTTTATAATAATTCATAATCATCAATATAAACCCTGTGTCTATACGTTTTGTTTAAAACCATATAAATAAATCATGGGGCAAAGATAAACTTACAAGATTCAAATCATTAAATATTTACTGCATTCATGTGAATTTAATTCATGCCCAAAATGACAAGAAAGAAAACCATAACTCCAGAAAATTGCATGTTTGAGACATTATTGAACTTTCACTCTTGCCCTATCTGTGCATGAGTTTTTTATAGATGTGACCAACCTCTACCGCCTGCATCTGTAACAAACTAAATGATTCCTCTCTCCAGGGGGTCTGTGTAAATGCTGCTTCTTTCAAGTCAGAGGTCCCCAGTTTAAAATTCTGCTCTGATCTGCTCCCGTGGTGTCCGCAGTGCTTGAGTAATGAAACTCTCTGCCTGAGTCAGACCAATTTCTCCATACAGTGAGCTTGAGGATTGTGGAGGCAGAAACGCATCTTTATATGGAGCACATGTGCTGGCAGCCCTCTCTGATCCAAAGTGAATGCTGTACATGTTAAGTAAGGTCAATAGGTCGACGCTTCTTGGCTTGTTTTGGAGTGGAAGCTGTCTACTGATTGACAGCAGCTCACACTCTGAATGCAAAACCAACTGAAAGCCAAATTAAAATGCAGTTTTTATAGTTTCGTATAGTTGTGCGAATAAAAGCCAGAGCCAATTTCTTCTCCCATACATCTTGCTTTTCAGCAAGGACATTGTATGGCACTCAGAATCGAATAATATTTTGATAAACGTTGACAGAGGTCTTATGGGTTCTCTAGGAGGAGGTGGCTGGAGCCCAGAGTCGACGGACCGGTCGCCCTGGCTACAAGTTGACCTCCAGGACCGCATGGAGGTGACAGCGGTGGCCACACAAGGCCGTCACGGCAGCATGGATTGGGTCAGCGCCTACATGCTCCTGTATAGTGACACTGGACGGATGTGGAAGCAGTACATGTTGGAGGACAATGTTGGGGTAGGTGTGCGTATTTTGGTACCATTTCACTCGGCTCATTTTGAAAAAATAATTGTCTGTGCATTATTCCAATCATTACATGGCTGCTTATCTTATAAATAAAGAAATGCAAATGAAATATTGGTTTTAGTCTAAATTATTGTATTATGTGAGAGGAAATAGACTGTAGAGTGTTATGAGATACAGCAAACCAGTGACAGAAAATCGATTGTCTGGGGCAATGGAAAAAATTATACAGTTTAACGGTTGGTGCACTGGAATTCTCAATTCTGATTGGTTAGTCATGGCATTCTGCCGGTGAATATTTTTTGTGTAATGATCATTAAACTGTATATTTCACCATTGTTCCTGACAACCAATTTCCTACAATGTGCTATTTAAATGCTTATGGTATCATGCTGCATTCTCTTTCTTCTCGCATAATTGGGTCATTTCAGCTCAAATCAGTATTTCATGTCAATTTATTTATTTATTTGGAAAGTAATAAGTGGGATAAAGTACATTCACCCATCATTAGTTCAAAATAAACCCCTTTAGGGGTGATACAAGAGCCTTTTGCTTTGTGTCGGAGTTCTGATCGCCCTGTTTGGATTCAATTTCCAAAGAGCATATGAAAGTACTGTAAGGTAATTATCCTTTTGACAGTCTTCTTTTGTGGCTGAATATTTACTGATTTAATTGATTACGCCTCGACTATGCCGCTGCAGGGGAAAATGATTGTCTTGTTTTCAACATCTTTAGTGCAGCTTATTTCCATGCGCTGAAAAGTTCTGATCCCATTAACCGAACTCTAAATTCAGTTACTAATATACAAATTGCTGCTAGCAGTTCCTGAGATTCCTGAAATAGATCGTTCTAATGATGTTGCACCTGCCACAGCCTCTCAATCATCGCAGGTGTTTGAAGAGAGCTTGATGCTGAGCCACCAACGCATTATATTGTCTTTGTCCTGAGGCTTGGCCTCTACACTTATAATGTGTGCAAATGACGGAATTTTCATCGTCCCATATCGCTGCTTTGTAATTATGTTCAAGCGATGAGACCGTCGCTTTATTAAAGATATAATGACATTTTCAAAGTGTGTTTAATGAAAGGAGAAGATTACAGTTGAGTAAGATGTAATTAGCTTGTAATGTGGTGGAAATGTAGAATAAAGTTGATCAGAAGTGTAAAGGTAACACGTTCAGCAGTGTGAAGCAATGCAGTAATAATCTCTGCATTTTTCAGGTCTGATTTGCTTGGTTTAGTTGAACTCATAGTTTTTCTTTTTTCTTTTTGAACATGAATAATGTCAGGAGTCTCTCAGTTTTATTAATATTCCACCAGCACTTGTATTTGCTACACAATAGGCTCATTATAAAGCTCTGAATGTTTGACACGATATACAATAAGAAATGGTTTATATTCACTGTCATTCATGCTGTGCTGCAATGCATAAAGGATTGATTTAGTAATCTGTTTATAAATGCTTCTACTAGGTACCAGTCGATTGGATTTATTTATATTCTGTTTACAAGAAAGTGTCTTTCACCAGGTTTAGAAGATTGATCCTTGCCCTTTTACATAAGGATACATCGATTCATCATAGAAAAGAAATTCCCACAATGTAATATAAATGTCATATATATTCCCATGCAAGGTATTGGAAAAATACAGACATTTTGAACAATTGTAATTAAGATTATTTATGTTTAGACATCCTTGTAGTAGTGAGTTGCAACACCAGCATTTATGATTAGGTCTCAATCTTATATATTAAGTAAAATCTACATATTTTCAAACCAAATTAAATAAATGCTCTTCTTTTGAACTTTCTATTCATCAAAAAACAGTATCACAGTATCCACAAAAAATGTTAAGCAGCGCAACAGATGTCAACATTAATAATAGTAGGAAATGTTTCTTGAGCAGCTTATTAGCATTTTATGAATTCTGTAGTGGCTGCTGAAAAGCTTTGCTATTATTTCAAATAATATTATTATGCTTTTATTTGAAAATAGCTTTGCTATTATTTCATAATGTATAAACAGTGTTATAGTATATTTTAGATCAAACATATGCAACACCAGTGCCATTTTAGAAGAAGAGACTTCTTTTAAAACCACAAAAAAAGACTGTTTGATATTCCAGCTGCCTCAGCTTCATTTTTTTCTCAAGTGTGATGACATAATATTCCCACAGTTTTTGGCATTATTGTGAAAACCTATTATGCAAAGATGGTACATTAGGCAACATTTAAAGGCAGAGCGAACAAATGTTTTCAGTCATCAGATCCTCTGCGCTCCTGTATTAGCATTCTTGAATCCATATTTGAAATGCAATGTAAGCCGCTTTGGATAAAATGTATAAATGTAATGTAAATGTAAAACTGCATGTATGAATCCTCTGCTTTTTCTTTCTTTCTCTACTGACTAACTTTTTTTCAAGCTGTGACAAGCTAACAGTAAAAAATAAAAGAGTATTAGAAGGCCTCCCTGCTTCATAAGAGTGTCACGTTCACAGTGTTAAGATTAAAAGGTTTGGAAAAGAAGGTGTCTGCTAAATGAAAAGAATGGCTTGTCAATAAAAAAGAATATGCCGAAAAAACACTCTAAATTTGTTGTCAAGAGGGTGCTTTGTTTTAATGAGTGTTGCATCTGTATCTGCTGAGGAAAGCTGGCAAATGTTTTGGCCAAAGAGGACAGTCCATCCGCAGAGCTTGTTTGCCTCCGCAGTATGTCAGAGAAGGTCTTCCTGTAGGAAGGTGTGAATGGGCTTCCCAAAGTGGCAGATAATTGCTCTCTCCAGTCTGCACTGCTGCTGTTGCTGAGTGTGTTGATGTGTAATGGTGCTGTGAGACAGAGGAAATAGAGAGGAAGAAACAAGCATGTTTTTTTAAAAAAAACACATTTATTATTTTTAAGTGACAACCAGCAAGTAACAGTGAATTTTATGCTGCTGATTTTTGGTTAAAAGTTTGCGATCCGATCAGCTCATGTCACGAAACGTCTTAATATAGTGGCCCTGGTGAATTGAAGACAGACTAGCACTTCAAAAGCTGAAATAGCTGTTGACATGTATCTTGCTGGAGTTTCCCTGACACATTTCATTCTTTGTCTTCATCTTGTATTGCGGTCATCTCCTGGATTCGCCTACGTTGACGGAAAATTGCTGACTGCCGAAGCTTTGTGGGGGCCTCACCACGGTCATTTCTTTCGTCTTATAGCCTGTGGGGCTTCGAGCTGTTGAGCTGTGTTCATGCCGTCCTTTGTCATTTTCTTTTCAGATATAGTCTGTGTGTGAGAGAATTGTGCTAGTGTCTCTGGGACGTGAGAAGAGTAGCCAGATAACAGGGAGGATCTGATCTCTAGAAACACGGGGATCAAACCGGAAAATGTTAACAACATGACAGATGTTAAAACGGATTGTTATGTAGTCATGACATCCAGGTTACCCCTCTATGACTGATCATTTTGCTTTCAAGCAGCTCTTTCTTTTTTCTTTTTTCTTTTTCTTTCCCTTTCTCTTTTTTCACAACATTTCTTCTTTTTTTTCTTTGTGCCTTTTTCTTTTGTTCTCTTTTCCTTTTATTTTCTCCCTTTTTGTCTAACATAAGAAATGTCAAGCTTGCATTCTCACCATGAATGTATAAAGGCTGCTTCACACAACACACAATGCTTTTATTTTGGTGGTCATATTAACACGTTACAGTATTCACACTGTGAGCATGAGTGGAGCAATGTGAATACTGTAACGTGTTAATATGGAGCCTAGCTGAAGTCGGTGTAAGTTAAGTGTTAGCACTGAACCTATTTTTACTACACATACATTTTGAACTATTGTGAAAACAATATGGCTTTCCTCAGTGCTTCGAATGAAATGTCACAAGAATCAAATGTTATAATCATAGGTCCAGTTTTACTAAACAGGGCAAATTAGTGCGAGAGGGCAATTTCAAAACTGTGCAGATGAGTGTGGATATTTCTGTGGGTGATTTACTAACACTGTGCAAATTAAAGAACACAGATGCAACATCTCATTTACACATTAACCAACACAATATAGCCTACCAAGCGCAGCACAAATTAGTGTAGTCGCAAGTAAAAAAATAAAGAAATAAAGAAACCACAGTACACTGAAAAGAACTGGAGGCCAAAAAAATAAAGGGTTGCAGGAAGTTCTGATAGACCTGGTTTTGTGTGACTCCTAGTTGAGAATTCCAAGTTTATTTCCTGAAGCAAATTAAAAATAGCACGGCAAAATATGTTCATATAACATGTTCTTCTAGCATTCCAAATAAATGTGGAAAAAATCTCTCCCTCTATGTGATGCCTCCCTAGCAACAACAATTGCAGCCATATTAAGGGCAAACATTTTTAAGACATGCTTTTTTGGGCCGTTAAATAATGGCGCAGACAAGTAATTTGATGTTAGTAAATCACGATGTGTGATTCATTTGAATAATCTCCTCCAATAAATTGTGCATCTGAAAGGGAAACTCTTACAAATGCATATTTAATAAGGTCAGGTGCAAAAATAACTGTCCACGCCTTTCAGAGCCGATTCTTCACTGCTCGTCTTCAGTAAATCCTGACAGTACTATTTTTACGCCAAAAGATGGTTTGCGCTTGCGTAAGCTGTTAGTAAAACTGGCGCTTAATGCTCAAGTTCTAGTTATTATTATTAGTTATTTATCTTTAATTATGTGAATTTTTTTACAGAATATGTAGTAAAACAGTCCTTAATCTGGAGGGACACACAACAACCTTTTTTAAACTGATAACACTGATAACACAGGATTTATTTATTTATTTTTTAAAGGATGTACTCTGCTCAAGAGGGCAGATTTTGTGAAATCCTGGCAGTACTTTCAAGCAAATCATAGGATCAATACCACAAAGGTTTCACCTTACGACAGCAAAACTGTTGTTGTGCTTGAATAAGGTTCAAAAGTGGAAGACTATGAAGTCTTTGAACTCATTGAGCTTTTATTATTGACACAGTTCTGCTTTTGAACTTGTTAGTTTTATTGCACTGAAATATCAAAAGCTGCATAAAACAAACTATTGAACTATTCTTTTATAAGCTATTCTTATAAGCGAGTGCATTATATTTATAAAAAAAAGTCTGAAAAATTTGCTCTTAATCATCCCCCCCTCCATATGTAAATTCTGTAATACAAACAATATACTGACTTTTAAAGTCGCTTGTAATATTTGATCGATGCTTTTGTATGCGGCAATAAAATAATGTCTTATTATGATAATTTCAGACAACTTTCTTTCTTTCTTTTCAGACAAAATTTCTTTCTCAACAAAGATATGCTAATAATAGTGAAAATGTGTTTAATTAATCAGCATTTAATTTAATTATTTAGATTTTATTTTTAGTTGATTGACAGCCCTAAATAACAGTCATTTTTGCTTTTCAGTTCATCTTTATTCATATGTCATTGATAATGGGTAGCTAAATCAACTCATTTCTTTCTATGTCCCTATTTCTCTGCCTCCATCTCTCATCCATACCTCTGAGGTCTCACATTACATGGAGGCTTGAGCAGCCCCGTAGGCAATCGATAGGAGGGCCCAAGGTTTCGTTAGATTAGCTCGCTTAAAGCATGAACCTGGCAGCCCATTTGGGTCCCATAAAGTATAATTGATGTTAACGTCTGCGACTCGTTCAGCCATAGCGGGCCAAAATCAGAATCGCTGAAGAAGTGTGCTAAAAATCAGATTGTCCATGTGTTCTCACTTGGCTCACAGTACACATGCTAGCAACAGCCCTACAGCTCTCAGACAGTGATGAAATTGTAACTTGCCATGCCTTCGGATGCTTTATATATTTTATCCTTTTTCTGCTTCACCGAACGACTGTAAATTAATCATTTATGATGTTTCCTTGTGCAGGCAATGCACATTGGAGACAGAGAGAGAGAGGGAAGGAAGGAAGAGACTCCTTGTCTATTGTCTGGGGACAGTTTTGCTGTCTTAGCTCTCGTTTAAACATGGTCACAGAGGCCCTGAGGTGCTGTCTATTTCTGACACTCACAGGCCCTTGCTTCTCTGGGGACAGAATGTTATCTGTGCTTAGTGTAGGTCAGTGGAAGCTCTATTCAACACTTGGGCAGCTCAGAAACTGCTTTCAGTTGATAAAAAGTTGTAAAACATTGATTTTAGAACTATTATATATATAATAGTATATTATATATATAGTATATATATATATAAATTGCTAAAATAGCAAAGTAAAAATTTTAATTTTCATTTACTTTAAGTTTTTCATCTACATTTTTTTATTTATTTTATTTTAACAATACTGTAATAACCCTGGTTTGCTATTTGAATGAACTGTCTCCGGTCTTTTATTAGAGAAATAGCAAGCACCGACAAGCATTTTCCTGTCAGATAACAAATACAAAACCCACCCCAGTTGAGCTCATCTTGTGTTGGTTCTTCTTTCTGATGTGAAATCACACTGGTTTCAGGGAAGCGAGGATTGGTGAATCACAGGAGGATGTAAGAGTTGCAGACGTAACAGGGCTGATGAAACGGTCCATGGAGAGTCCATGATAACGCCAGCAGTGCATGGGGGCTTTAATGAAGGAGGAGGAGGTCTAGCAGGAGTCGATACAGAAATAGAGTTAATGAAGTGTAGAGAGGAGCTGTTTACGTGGGCAGCCTGTAACCGGGGCATCTCCCCGGATCCGATGGGAGCTCCGCTGTGCCCTTAGGCTGAGGTGAGCGGATAGGTAATTGGATGTATGTTTTGTTGTTTTCTTTTTTTCACTCTCAGAGGAGGAAAAAGAGAGAGGAAGAAGCAGTCAGGGACAGGATGTAGTCGTCACTGAGTGCTCAAAAGAGAGTGTTGGTGATGTAATGACAAATGTGCTCATGTTGATATTGATGTGTTTAACAATGGAAAAAAAAACACCTAAACCTCTTTGGAAAAGGAGAGAAAATATAATGAAGTATAGAAATGTTTGGCAACAAATCAGTGGCAAAAAAAAAAAAAAAGATTTAAAATGCATAATTGGGATTAAAACAACTTTTTTTTTGTATAAATCACAATTCATCCCCACAAAATGAACATTTTGATCATTTTTGAAAAGCATTGCATTTTACAAAAATGCATTTTACAATGGAAGCAAATACAAAATATATGAAATGTTCTTCAAAATATATTTGTGTGCACAGAAGAAAGTCATAAAGACAGACTTTTCATTTTTGGCTGGACTGTTCCTTTAAGAATGGAATCTTTAAAGCAGATCTTCCACTAACTCCAATGCACTGAGCTTGCTTATCTACAAATGTGCTATCCTTAATACTTTTGGCTAGCACAGTATTTCTTCTTCCAAGTGTGTCTGCAAGCAAAACAAAACAGGCCTTGAAAGTCACTAATGTCATGTTGTTTTTGCTTGCATCATAACAGCATTTGTTGGCTGCGAGTGGCTCACCAGGGGAGGTGATGATAATGTTAATGTTATTTATCTCAAAGGGACATGGAATAGTCTGTCTTTGAAAAAGTTGACGTTTTCTTTTTGTGATTCATCCATATCCATGTGGTGTTTCGGTCATCGCTTCTCATGTTCCATGCAAGTCTCAACTGTGAAGTGACTCAGATGCAAATTACTGTCAAATTATGAGTTCTAGCAGATGAAAAAGAGTTGACATTTACATAAACTGTTGCGACCTTCAAAACAAATACTGTTCTTTGCATTCAACTAGGTTGGCGTATTTATAAATAGCATTTAGTCTGTGAAACATTTCTGATAAACCAGCATGTCATAAAATATTATAAGGCCATTTCCAATAATATGGGTTAAAACAGGAAATTTTATTGTTGTTGTTTGTTTGTTTTAAACCCCTGTTTTGTGTTTTTTTTTCTCTAGTAAGAATCAAAATGAAAAATAAAAGGACTGATAATTAAAAAACAAAATTTTTGTTTTAAAAAGCATTATTTTTATACTAATTAGCACTATTACCTTTATTAATCACATATGACCTGAAATACTGAATCTAATACTCACACACACAGACACACACACACACACACACACACAAACATATTTCTGCCTCTAATGCTTCAGAAAACTACTGGGACAACAAAGTATACTGTACCATACTGATGAAAATGAAAAACTTTTGTCTGTTGACAGAGGATCGTGGGTAATGTGAATCCAGACAGTGTGGTCCACCACAAACTCAGCCAGTCTATCAGAACCCGGTTCCTCCGCTTCGTTCCTCTGGAGTGGAGCCCCAGTGGTCGGGTGGGACTCAGGGTGGCTGTATACGGCTGTGCTTACCGTAAGTCAGAGTATTTCATGTTTAAAGCAATAATACAAATTACTAGCAGGCTTTTTACTTTCTGAGACATAACAGTTACATGTCTTGCATTATTTTTTTGTGATAAGCAGTATTTCTGTGATTTAGCCTTACATTTGTAGTTCAGATGTACACAAAAAAGGGGGTGTGGATTTTTGAAATTGCTAGTAAATTTGGTAACACTTTAGTATAGAGACTTATTCTCACTATTAACTAGTTGCTTATTAGCATGCGTATTACTAGCATATTGGTTGTGTATTGACACTTATAAAGCACATAATGTGACCCTGGACCACAAAACCAGTCAGTCGCTGGGGAATATTTTAAGCAAATAGCCAAAAAAAAACATTGTATGGGTCGAAATTATCGATTTTTCTTTCATGCAAAAAATCATTAGGATATTAAGTAAAGATTCAGCTTTCAGATGAATACATTTTTATAATAATTTAAATAAAAAAAACTGAAAATATTAAAACCTTAATCTGCATGACCATACTTTACCTTAAGCTACCCAATACCTAAACTCAACAACTACCTTATTAACTGTTAATAAGCAGTAACTAAGAGTTTATTGAGGGAAAAGGTAATAGTTAGTTAATAGTGAGACCTTAAAATAAAGTTTGATCATCTATGTTTTATTTTTACGTTTGAAAAATCCTATTTACAGTGCAGATTTCCATATGAGCCAGTTAATATATTCTATCATTCCATGAGAGCTGTAAAAAGAAAAGAAAAGAGTTGCATAAGAAGGATTACTGAAGCATCCTAGATCCGATAGCAGTTCACACAGCACATTTCTTGGTAACGGGACAATAAAACAGGTGTGACACATTCTATAAGGTGATAACATTACCCATAATTCTTGCTGCAGATCTTCACATGCCCTCTGTCCTTTGTCCTTTTCTAGTCACACAGTATTTTTTCCAGGTGCTGAATTAAGGTGACACAGATAATTCATTGCATGACAGCGGCAGTTTCACAACGTTTTCCTTTAAATGAAGGTCATTATTTCTCTTTCTTTGATGATACTTTTAGAAAACTGAACAAAGACGTCCAAATATCAGACACTTATCAGTCTGTTTTAGCTAGATAAATAAAAAGATGTCCCTTTAATGATACCGAGATCCTTAAAATGGATCAATTATTGAATTACCCAGGCATTTATAAAAAGGTCCTACAGTCAACGCCTTCATTATTCTGTGGCATGATCCATGTATTAAACTCAAATTAATGTGTGCTTTGCTGAGAAATGCTGCATGAAGAGTCTCAGTTCAGCTGTCTGTGCTAATCAACCACAGACACTTAAAGAATTCACATGCAAATCCCATGACAAATCTGAACCATAGAGGCCAATATACACTAGATCTTGAGTGCTGAGTATAACCTTGAAAGAAGAGCATAAATGATCTTTTAATTATACATGATTTGACGGCTAGTGCTCACTGGTAGTGCAGTGATTGCACCTAACCGCTCAGATTAACATGAGCTGCATATCACATAATAGGCAAAATACTAATGCTAATCAGCCAACTGCTGTGACAGTTGTGAACTCAAGCTGAACCTGAGAATGGTGCAATACTAGATAAGTGTCATTATCACGGCGGCAGGATTGCTGTGCCCAGACCACGTCCCTCATAGCTCACAGTATCCTTATTTGACCAAATGGAGCAGTTGCTTATTATTATCAGAAATAGGTCATTATATTCAATGCTGGAGTATATGCAGGCTCTTCTGCTTTGCTTCACTAATCCAAAAAAGGAGGCATTCATTTTCTATCTATTTTTTTTATTCATTCTTCCGTTCATTTTTCTGTAGGCTGTAGGGTTTTACATCATTTTGAGTGCCATTATACAGTAATGAACCGGAGCACTGATAAAGAGATTTCTGCAAAACATCTGTTCTTACCTGCATGAGATTTTGTGTTCTGATCCTAAGAATATTTAGACTGTTTTCATGGACAAAGAAAAATGATTAAACTAAGCCTTGGGACACTGGTTCGCATTGGCTGCATTGCTCAAGTGGGTAATTGGGATAAAGTAGACGCTTTCAGGTCAAAAGCCAAATTTTGACCCCTAAAGACAAACCTCATTAACTTTTTGAGTCTTGTAAAAGGAGAAAATGTGAATTCTTCTCTTTTACTTTAGGAAGCTGAACCTCCAGAAAAGAGCTGGTGACCTTTATACTTCGTATGGTAATACTCTAATATAGGGACAGATTCTCGCTATTAGCTAGCTGCTTATTAGCATGCCTATCATTAACATGTAGGCTGTTTATTAGTACTCATAAAGCACATATTCTGCATGATTATATTCTACATCCTTAATTCTACCCATTACCTAAATTTAACAACCCTACTAACTATTATAAGAAACAAATTAGGAGTTAACTGAGGCAGAAGTTGTAGTTAATGGTTTTATAATAGTGAGAATTGGACCCTTTATTTTTTTTATTTGACTGAATAAGTCATGTGAAAATTACCAACACTTCTGTTTTCCAGTATCTAATACAGAACAGAAGATTTTGGGCAGCAGCTGATTTCATGCTGTAATGTCATTCAGACACTAGATTTAAACATTAGTGAAACGCTTGATTCGCTGAGTTCATCATCTGTGCTGCGAGCCGTTGAGCCCCATTAACTTGTTCGATTAAACCCTCAATAGAAAAAGGTTCTCCTTTAAGAACTGTACTAATATCTTCAGAGATTATCTTCATTTTATGATAGCCTCACATTATCTAAGTAGCTCAATTAGCACTCCAGTTGAAAGCTGAAATATGCTACACAACTTCTAGATGGATTTTTGCACCAATTTGCAGTCTGGACAAGTCGAGACTAGTCGCTGAGAGTCTGTGTTTTTTTTTTTTTTATCAGAGTTGACAGATTTCTCAGGAAACTGTGAAGTGTGTGATGGGCACAGATTTTTGCTTTAGACTATGATTCTGTCTATTATATGTATCAAACATGTATGGTATTTTGAGCCAATTTTAGAATACATATTGTTCTTAAATGTCATGCATCTCCTAGCAACTCCTGCGTGAGTTTGCTGTATTCAAGTTTGTTGTATTGTATTTTTGTTGTTGTAAAAATCTAATAGTGTGGTATCCTCATTCATTTTGTGTATAATGTCCAGTTTATCTTTTTAACTTCAAAATCGCCTGATATATGATGACTATTATATATAACCACAGCTTTAAAATTTTAGACAATCTCATTTTCATCTTGATTTTTGTTACAATAACATTTAATGTGAAATGACTCTCTAATTAATCCATTGTTTTACATACTGTTATGTTATTTAAATTTTGAGTGAAATGTAAATATTTTCAGTGGGTGTCTCATACAAAATCTCATGTGTCAATAGGATCGTATGTGGCTGATTTTGATGGCAGAAGCTCTTTGCTCTACCGATTCAACCAGAAGTCTATGAGCACGGTGAAAGATGTTATATCGCTGCGATTTAAGAGTCGACAGGCAGAAGGTGTTTTACTGCATGGAGAAGGCCAGCGAGGAGATTATATCACTCTGGAGCTTCATCGTGGCAGGCTGGCCTTGCATCTAAACCTGGGTGAGTTACAGTACTGGGCAAAGCTAGCGACTTCAAAGGGTTGAAGTATTCAAGTATTCAATATTTAACCATAGTTACTTTGGAGTAGAGACCATTGACTGACTACAGACTATTGATGGAATGCATAGGAGTGCATTAGTAAATAATATGTTCATGAATATTCTAAAGAAAATATACCGTGTTAGTAGCACATGACTCATGAGAAACTTTTTGTAATTGGCAGATGACAGCAGGGTGAGATCTAGCAGTGCTCGCATGGTGGTCACTCTAGGAAGTCTCCTGGATGATCTGCACTGGCACTCTGTTCTGATCGAACGCTTTAACAAGCAGGTCAACTTCACCTTGGACAGACACACTCAACACTTCAGGACCAAGGGTGATGGAGACTCGCTAGAGGTCGACTATGAGGTCAGTCTCTAATTGTTAACTGCTTTTAAATAGTCTGTAAAAAAAAAAAAATATAAAAAAAAGTGTCACATGATCCTTCAGAAATTGTGATATGCTGATTTAATGCTCATAAAAAACTTTTTTTTCTGCCAGCATTTAAAACAGTTACATACACTATTTATTATTTTTTATATTTGATGAATGAAACATTTAAAAGAACAGTATTTATTTGATATAGAATATACATTTATAATGTTATGAAAGAATTCTGTCTCTTTCGATAAATGTTATACATCCTTGCTAAATAATAGTATTATTATAATTTTTTTTATCTTACTTACCCCGAATATTTGATTTGAAATTGAATATAATCAATTCCCACTGTCCAATCAAAATTAATTATTTGAACAAGTAACTGAATGAGTAATTGAACTAATTTGCTAAGCTTTTTGAAGAGAGCAAAAAAGGTAAGATGCTCCAACCAACAGGAAAAAAAAAAAATCAGGTGTTTGAGGTAATAATGTAACTAGCACAGGAAAAAAGATTTTATGTATTACAGTATTCTTTTCATCACACAGTTTTGGTTTTCAGGGGGCCTAGGAAACTGATTTTTAAATACCCATGAGGCGCTAGATTTCAAAACCATAAGAAAATACATTATTGATCATCAAGGGGAACATTGCGAGTTCATAAATCCACTGTGATGGAGTATCTGCCTCCCCTTTATCACAGATTCTCCAGCTCTCCAGTGGCTTTCCCAGAGCCAGACTTACAATAGAAGTCAAAGGCTAACTGGAGCACAGCTGATGAGGTGCACCTGAAGTTAATAGCACTATAAAGGCAGCAATTCACCTCACCTATGTGAGACACCACTGTTCTAAGTATGAGTAGTACAAGGTGTCCTCCAGATCCGGGAATGGCATGACATAGCTTGGCTGCCACTGAGACGATGACCGCCTGGCCACAGACTGACCTTTATTTCCCACAGCAGCAAGGACACTGCAGTTGCCTTGTCATGCTTCCTAATTACTTGATCGTCTTGTTCTGTTATATATTTATTTTTAAACGTAAGCCCCTATGATCCTACTGGTTTTGAATAGGAACTTACTAGTGCCTTCTGTAAAGGCACATCACTGGAATGGATGTTCCCAGTGTCTTTTTAGAGAGAGTATTGTGGACTGATATGCTTTGTAGTAAACAATGGAACAGTTTTGCCAAAAATAACAAACAAAAAAAAGATCAATAAATGTTCCAACAAAGAAAACCTCATCCTAAACATTCAAAACACTACCCCGCAGCTGAGCAGCACAGCAGTGAAACTGATGGAAAAATTAATTCTGGACGGTATCCATACATTTTTTACAACCATGTCAGATTACCCATACATGAGATTAATGGCGCTTAACAGAAAGAGGCTCAAACAGCATAACAATGATCCTTCACAGAATCTACAACTGAGTTTCATATTTGGAAAAGCCAAGTCATGCCCTGACCTTAAACCCACTGAAATGTTGTGGCATGACCTGAAGGAAATCATGTAAGACAGCTCAAAATACCAAAGACTTCAGGCATTTTGTTTACCACAGCAGAGTTCTAAACTAGTCTAAAGACAATGGTTTATTCTTTGGCAGCCTTTGAGAAATATATAACATTTCTCTTTATATATCAAATTTTGGATATACGTACAATAAATGTAATGGCGTTAATCCATCTGTTCATTTTAGAATAAAGGTAGAAATGGAAAGCAAGCACATTTGATATTTATCCATGATTATATGTTTTGAAATTAGATATGTGTTTTATTCATTCTCTAAAACAGCTAAGCTTTGGTGGGATCCCACTGCCAGGTAAACCAGGAACCTTCATTCGACGCAACTTTCATGGTTGCATGGAGAACCTCTACTACAATGGAGTGAACGTCATCGACTTGGCCAAACGGAGAAAACCTCAGATATACAGTGTGGTAAGCGTTTGGTTTATAATGAGACATGGGTTCTAAAAGAGTGATGTTGTGATCCTCTTAATCAAAATGTATTGCTTCAGTAGTGCTGTATGTATTCTGATATGTCTAGAGTCCAGACATATTACTTCTGCCACTTCAGTATCAGCAGGAATCTTTAAAGGTTTCACACATTAGCTTATTTCCAGCTTCTTTTCTCAGCAATTTTACAAATCATGATTTTCTGTGACATCTCAGTTTCCTCTTCCCGCTAAAAAGCTGCTTGTTAGAAATGATAACATCACACTATTTCCCTATATCTATGTCTATTTCCCTAAATCAAAATGACAAGACAACCACGACTCCATCACTTCCAAGAAGGGATGACTGGTATTCATCTAGCTGTGTAAAATACAAGCACATGTGCACGTTACACAGCTTAGGGCTGTCAGGTTGGAGAAGGTCTGCTGAGGCCTCAGTTCAGAAGTCTGGTGTCTGAACAGCCCTGTGGCACAGGGATCAATGAGGTGTTCACCTCACACTGCAGTAACCTTTTCACGCCTACGTGAGCTTCTGTCCTGCGGATGTGCTCTCTGCGCTTCTGTTGCTCTCCATGGAGCTGCGCTGGTGACATTTATCCAGACCGCCTGCTGCCTTTGTGGGTTTAGCCTGTCTGCCTCTCAACCTCTCCAATTCTCTTGTAACCCTTCAGCTTGTTTTCTCTTTTCCTCTTTTTTTCTTTGACATAATCTCTGGTGTTACCAGGTTTCTCAGTTGCATTTCATTTTTCACATTTCAGCAATGACCTGGCACTTATTTTTAGGAAGGTTTTCAACTGTATATTTACAATGACTTAAGTGCACCTTTTCTATGATGAGCATGTTCTAATATCTGTATTAAAATTATTTTTAAAGTGCATAGTTACAAAAACGAAAACATTTAAAAACTTTATTTTGCTGAATATATGAATAGTAAAAAACGCAGTTGAATGAGCAGTGGAAGATAGGGAAATACATATCATGATACGCATTGTTATTTGTGAATGAATAATTCACGTTATTTCATGAAAAATGCAAATGATTAGTTAAGATGTGTACACTAAGATGTATTCAAGATGAAAAGCAACATTTTATTTATTTTTACTTGATAATTACAGAAAAATACACTTTTAGGGTAAAAAAAAATGGAATACATTTCATTAGAAGTAGTGATGTTCTAGGAATGTAGTATATGTTTTAAACAAGATTTTTAAATGATTTTTTAATTTCTATATTGTGAGCAGTGAATATATATTGTGAATATATATTTTACTGTCTTTAAAACCATGGTTTTGGCCTCAGCAATGACATCTGACATTGGCATAAATTTACTGATTACCTTGTGTCTGATCAGCAACAGTAGATATTGTAATGATTCTGCATTGCCATTTGGTTATTCCCTTCTTCCATGTAAACCGATGCTTTGGTGTTCTTCCTTCTCTCACAGGGCAACGTGACCTTTTCCTGCTCGGAACCACAGCTGGTGGCCGCCACATTTCAGAGCTCCAGCAGCAGCTTTCTGTCACTGCCAGCACCTGCACAGATCCTGGAGGGCTTTTCGGTGCGCCTGCAGTTTCGCACCTGGAACCCTGATGGCCTGCTGCTGTCCAGTCCACTGATCTCTGGTCAGGAGCCCCGTTATCTGATTTTGCAGATCAGCAGTGGGCGTCTCCATCTCACACACCAGACATCAGCGCTGAAGATGTCAGAAGTGTCAGCTGGTGAGGAGACCCTTTCTGCTCTTCTACAGCTTGACTTTAAATGCAGCTTATCTCAAATATGTTGTTTAAGTACGTGCATTGGGGGTTCTTGGTGGACTAACTCTGCTGAAAAGGTATTTTAAAGGCACTTAAGTTAGTTTGCTGGTTTTTGGTCAGTGTCCAAGACATAGTTAGCCATGGTCACTAGTGCTTCATTAGCAGCAAGTTTCAGTGCAGGGCTGCACGATAAATTGCATGTGATTTTCATGCACATTTCTTCAGTGAAGCAGGTTCTGTGATAAGTAATAAATCTCCATCACGTGTCTACAGACAGAGTGGCATTTAATACACAGAGCTGTAGTTCACTTACAAGTTACGCAATATCGCGTCCATTAGCGTATTCGATTATGAATGTGATATTGTGTAGCTTGTGTATTAAATACTGCGCCATCTGAACGCACGTGATGGAGATTTACAACTAATCACAGAAACGGGTTTACTGATGAGATGAGAACTACATTTCACAACCAGTGGTCAGAAGTATAGCTAAGCAAGCTAGCATGCAGTGCAATATCTATATTTGTTATTCCATTCATTCCATGTAAAGTGGCGGCCAAAATTATTAGAGCACCTGACAGATCTGAAAATACTGATCCTGTTTAGTCTCCAAAACATGATTCCATTTAATAATTAATAATTCAGTTCCGGCAATAATTCATTTTATGGGTATCGTAATGGCAAACTCAACAAAAACAACTGAAACTGTAAAAAAAATAAAAAATTAATTGGCCACTGCTGTATAATTTCTCCAACGCTGTTACTATATTAGTTTTGCAATGAGATGGCTGGTCTGTTGGTTGGTTTTAGAAGTGTTTTTACTTCAGAAAAATAAAAAAACTCCTGCTTGGCCAGACTTGGAGACCAGTTTAAACTAGCTAAGCCCAGGCAGCCCATTTTTTCAAGTAAGGAGAGTATAATTGCACAACTAGACTTTGTTCTTTAAATGCCAGCGTATGTAAAAACCAGTAGTAGTAGTCAACAAACCCAGTCACTTTTGTTTGGTAAATCATGTAATTGATATAGCATAGTCTTTTAACATTCATTCTTTAGCTCAACAATTTAACATGCACCAGGCAAATTGTAAAAGGTATAAAGCTTCAGCAAGTGACACAGAAATGCAATTGTGATCAAATGGTAGAGCTGTCACTTTTATCCAGGCATGACACACTCTAGCCACTGAAATTACTGCTTTGAAGGAGTCTAATTGGAAATGCTGCTCAGTTTCAGCAATTACGTGCACGTAGCGATCAGGAGTCTAAATGTCTCTCTTTTTCAATTCAGCCAGCCTGGCATTGCAAAGACTTCCTATTACTTACACAGCACAGGATTGCATGCTTTTTCTCTGGTCCTCTTCTCACCGATGAGATGTCTGAGCAAAACAAAGGGATTTGTATAAAAGTCACTACTTACAACTTATCTCCTTACCCACAAAGGCAATAACGTCATTTTTATTTTTTGTTCAGCATTCTGGACAATAGATGAAAGGAAACATGCTGGTCTAAACAAGATTAGTGTCTGAGACCGACAGTTGTGTGTTTCAGTCTAGTGAGGAAACCTGATGTTCGACAACAATCGACACGTGGAAGAGGGTGCTCTCCATCTGTTGTGCAGGTCCAGTCTGTGTTAGAGCGGCTGTTTTATCCTACCTGAAACCAATTGTTTTTGGTCTAACTCACGCCATAGAAGTGTTGGCTGAAATAGAGAGTGTTGTAATTACCGGAATAGAAGAAGTAAAGCGCTTGAGCTCAAATGACAAACAGATGGCTAGCACATGGGAGACTGTAGACACACGGCGGCCACACACAGCTTGGGTGCCCTTCACATGTAATGGCCAGAATTAATTAAATCAAACCTCAAACAGAATTTTCACATTGGGGACAGGGTTGGAAGGGGGGCAGTTTTTTGCCAAGAGATTTGTTTTTGGCACTTAATTTTGAAAATAAATATTGAATTTTCTGTTTCATTATGGCTTTGTTTTGTGCGAGAGTTGTTGGTTCACATATTGATTGTTGTCTTGGATGACTTTACAGTATGTGTGTGGTTTGTTTGACATTGTAATATGGTTACATATGACCATATAATGTTGCATGTTGCATTAAAAGGCATTTGATGTTCATATGGTCTCAGTTTTTATTAAACAATATATGTCATTTTCGATTGACAGGTCAGAGGGTGAATGATGGTTTGTGGCATTCAGTCAGTCTCAATGCTAGAGGTCTGCAGATCATCATGACCCTGGACAGTGAGCCCGCATCCACCATCCAGTTGAAGAGCTACCTGGAACCCAAAAACAAACACTACTTTGGAGGTATACTGTGAACAAATATTTTGATCATTACAGTTACAGTTGGGGTAATAGATTAGCTATTTGCATTCAAAACTTTGAGTATGCCATTCTATTGTTCAGTTGCTACTAAAAATATGTGTGTGTGTGTGTGTGTGTGTGCGTGCGTGCGTGTGCATGTGCGTGTGTGTGAATGATCACAAAGGTGACATTTAAATTAAACTAAAAACAAAACATATAAAGCAGCATATAAGAATATAAAGTACTTATATACAATCATAGTGTTTATCAATATTTTGAATTGGCTTTTATTTTTATACTTTCAGTTTTGGTTTTAATTTTGGTTTTAGGTTTTAGTAATCTTGTTATGAGCTTTTGCCCCTTACTGTATATTGGTTTTTGCCGTTTTTTTAATATTTCTATTACATCATTTTATTAATTAATTAATTTCTTTTCATTTTCTTTTTTTATATTTTTATTTAAACTAGTTAATTTTAAGTTAATTTTTTTTTTATTATGTGATATTTATGTGGTATTACTTGTATTTTTTTTTTTTTTTTTACTTTTTACATACTTTTACTTTTGGTTAACAGTAACAAATAAGTTATTATATATAACCTTTATGGGTAACACTTTATAATAACTGCACACTATTAATCATTAATTAAGCATTAGTAAACAGATAATTCATAATTTATAAAGCATTAATAGACAGTAATAAGCAGTTTATAAATACAGATATAAATGCTTTATTCTTGATTTAAAAGCATATCTAGAATGTGTTTAATAATTGTATTTTCATACTTTATTCATGATCAATTTATCATTTCTCAATGAAGTATAGCATTATTTACAAACCAGTTATTTAGGAGTTGCTAGTGATTCATAAGATCACAAGAAATGTAGTAAATTCAGGTAGTTATAAAGCATTTAGTAGTGGTCAGTTAACTATTTATGTGAGCTCATCTAAAGTGAGTCTAGTTATGCCTTGTAAAGCATTTATAAAGGATATTTAAAGGCTCAGTTATCTTCTAAACAAAAAATGGAAACAAACACCACACAGTGATACAGAACATAGAAATATTAACAGCCTTTAGATCTCATTTGTAAAAGCTTTACAAGGCATAAATAGTCCTCACTTTAGATGAGCTCACAAAAATAGTTAACTAACAACTACTTATGTTTTATAACTACCTGAATTAACCCTGAATTACAGTAGAAATACATGTTAATAAACCATTTATTAAAACTATAATTAACTATTACTATATGTCTGAATAAAAAGATGAATGCACATTTAAATAGTTTATTAATCATTTACTTACAATTTCTAAGTGATCTTATGAACCACTGACAACTCCTTAATAACTGGTGTGTAAATAATGCTATACTTAATTTAGAAATGATAAGTTGATCATTAATAAAGTATGAAAAAACAATTATTAAATACATTATAGATATGCTTTTAAATCAGGTATAAAGCATTTATATCTGTATTTATAAACTGCTTATAAATGTCTATTAATGCTTTATAAATTATGAATTAACTGTTTCCTAATGCTTAACCAATGATTAATAGCATGCAGTTATTATAAAGTGTTACCCATTTATGTTATGTAGAAAATATTAAATGCAACATAAATCAAATAGCAATATTTCTATGTTTTTTTAAAACTAGTATTTTGTTGATTTTGACTGACAGGTCAATGTCAGTCAAGCCATAGAACATGATGATGTGTGGATGCCTTCAAAGTAAAATTGGAAAAATATAAATTACTTTTTGGTGTGTGTGTGTGTGTGTGTGTGTGTGTTAGTTTCATTTTTGAAGCACTTTTTTAAAATTTATTTACTGCTTCTAACATCCATGCCTACAGTCAGGTATATTTTCATCAATTCTTTCAGGATGTCCTATATCCCAGAACGACTCCAGCTGCTTGAATCCCACAATGGCCTTTCAAGGCTGCGTCCGGCTCATCCTTGTCAACAACCAACCTGTTGATCTTCTGTCAGTCCAGCAAGGTCATCTAGGAAGCTACAATCAGCTACAGTTTGACTTATGTGGCATTCGTGACAGGTGAGGTTTTCCTCAGAGTCGAACATATGCCTGCTAAATATATCTGTTGCTGTTTTATATTTGTCTACCACAAAATATACACTGGTTTTCATTTTATTCATGAAACTTGAACATGTCAGAGCTGTTCTTTGTCATTAAGGCCCAGGTCATGCTGGTTGAGTTGGACTAGTGGCAGAGCCCTAATTAGAACTGGGGGAAGTTCATTTGTACTTTCATTTAGGTTTGTGTCCAGCTAACAAGCTCAGTGCTGTGTTTTGCACTTCTTCTCATTACTGCGTACTGGAATCAGAAGCCTCATCGACCCAGAGCTGCATGACCCCTGCTGTCCCCCAGGTCTACAGTGGTCCTGCTTTAAGGAAGAGAGATTTCTACTCTTGTCTCCTTATTTACTTTCTTTGGAGTAAACAAGATAAATGGCAGCAACAATGGGTAATGATATCCTCAGTTGGAGATCTGTTTGAGACTAAGAGGATGTACACTATAGTTCAAAAGTTTGGGTTTTTGAAAGAGATCTCTTATGCTCACCAAGTCTGCATTTATTTCATAAAAAAAAACAAAACAAAAAAAAAAAAACAGAAAAAAAAAAACAGTAATACTGTTACAATTTAAAATAGTTTTAAATACATTTCCATTATAGCGTACTGTATTTTTTAAATGTATTTATAATAAATTATCAGTGTTAATTATCAGTTAGTTTTGGTGGAATTCTTTAAAGAATGGAAAGTATGTATTTACATTTTTGTCATTTTTTTAATCAGTTTACAGTATGTGTCCTTCCTGAATAAAGGTATAAAAAAAAAAAAAAAAAAAATCATATACCCCAACTTCTGAAATGTAGTGTCAGATAGTATTATCTATATTATAATATTCCACATAATTATCCTAAAAGATTTTACAGAAAACTTTATATATTAACTCCTAAAGCCTTAAAACCTAAGTCATTATTAAAATCAGATTAAAAGAATAGTTCACCTAAATATCTAAATGCTCACAACACACAACTGAACTTGAATTGGTCTGAAAGGATAAGGAATTTAATGAATTGAATTCTATAGAATTTCCACACAGGTAATGCATTCTTGGAAATTAAAAGTTCTTCCACCGTGGGCACAAAAATGAATTTATTAAATATGATAAAATATATCAATTAAATACACATTTCTGCAGTTGGTATTTAAATGTCATACTGTATATGCATGTCTTTGAATTTCAGTTCATTTTAATTCTACTTCCTTACATTCAAATTGCAGTTCTTCATACTCTGGAAAAAACAAGCCTGAAACTATTCTTTAATTCAGACATTATTCAGTTCTAACCTGGGAACAATATTCTCACCTTAAGCATATTTCTGCATTATTCAGGAGTACCGTAATTGCTCCACTTTAACCGGCTCACCGTACTGGCTTCTATTCAGTCTCTCAATGTGTTTTTATTTGGCGGCAGGGACATGTCCCACTGGCTTGTCTGTACAGCGGGGTTTTATTAATAGTGAACTTGTATGAACATGACAAGACCCCTCCATCAGTGGCAAGTCTAAATCATTCATGAGCAGCTGTCATAGTCTGAGGGCCTCCGCTGTGAGCTATGTGACAGTTTTTGTGAGCCTGCCAGAGGGTGAATGCTCCCGGCTGCTAGACTGAACCTTTCCTCCGTCTCTGTCCCCTCTGTATGCAGCCTCAGACTGCGTCTCTGATAATCAAGTGCCAAAATAGCTGACCCCTGCAGTGCTTTGCCCTCTTTTGGGTTTTGGATATTGTCAAAGAGAGCTTCTCCATGGAGAATATTTTTTATTTTTTTGGTCTGGCACTTACATTTTCAAACTTAATGAAGCCTCAGTGAAAGACATCCATTTATTTATTTTAATGATGTAGTCCTTATTTTGTCTGAAGGTGGTGACATGAGAAAAACAGTTTCAGGTGAGGTATCTCTAAATGAGCTACAGTACATGAGCTTATCAGAACTAGTTTGGCTTTCATATAAAAACAGTGTAGATGAATTATTAATTAAAGTATTAATGTTAAAACTTATAATTCTATTTCAGTTGTTAATAATATCCCCCACATAACACCTCGGTGTATTGTCTTAGTAATGTGGTTTATTTCAGGGATTTTCACCTGATATCATGGGAATTATTTTATTCTACTGACAGCAATTTTTAATCTCAGATATGCTGTCAAATTGAGAGTTTAATGAATATGTACACACACACATACACACATAAATATATTAACCCATTAACCTCATTAATTTTGACAGTGTATCTGAGGTTTAAAACTGTTGTCAGTAGAGTAAAATAGTTCCCATGAAAAATTAAGTGATTTTATAATATCACTTAATTTTTTACACTGTATAAATAGTATTCTATAATTTTACTGATATAGTAAGTAATATTTTCATGTGTGAAACTACTTTACCGCTCAAAATTTGGGGTTGGTAAGAATTATTATTATTATGATTTTATTTTTAAATGTTTATTTTTATTTATTCTTATGTTCACCAAGTCTGCATTTATTTGTGAATGATTACAAGTTAAAGTAACAGTTTTCTATATGAATATATTTTAAATGTCATTTATAAAACCCTAAAACTTTTTTTAATCACTATTCTTTAGAAATTTAAAAGAATAGCCAAATAATATAATATTTATAATAATTCCATAAACTTTTAATGGTAAGGGTTATTGAATGGTACTATATACTTGCCTAAATACAAGAGTATCATCATGTCTAAGCATCTGTTTGAAAACCCCAAAGTAACTTCTTCAATATTGCTGCGTGTCTCCTTGATGATAAGGTTATTCGTTTTCATATCATAATTAAGTTATAATTCCCTTAAATTCTGATGTATGTGTAAGTTCTCCTTTAATTGATGTCTCTATATCACCATTCTGGATTTATATTGCTAATAATATTAATGCTGTTATAAATGTTTAATGTTACTGAAGTATTAGAGTGACTGTTTTGTGATTTAATGGGACTTATGTGACCAGTTAAAATCACGAATGGAGATCAGCTGTCCATCACTCACTAAAAACACACACGGTGTGTCCTGCTTTTTTCCACGTCACCAACCTTACAACAAATTTTCAGGTCATTGACTTTTACTTTTGACAATGTCCCCTTACCGGAAATCTCTCAGTAAAATTTCACAGGGCAGTTTATTGCAGCAGAGCAGTTCTGCACATTGGTCGCCATAATTTTATGGTCCAGCAAAACTTTTTTCCAAGCATGACTAGAAATAGCAGAGAGGTAATGAAATCATCACCTGAAACAGTATCCGGCCTGCAGTTGACTCTGCCTGTAGTGGTTAATGGCTGTTTGAATGGCTTTATTGGACAGTACGTGGAGGCCTCATAAAGTGGGCTCTTCAGGGACTAGGCGTGCAAACTGAGCTCTGTGAAATAATATATGCAGGCCTAAAAGGCTGGTAATTGTGAAAGTTAAGCAGACAAATTAATGCGCTATTAATCAACACGTCTCCAGCAAGCATATCAATTTTTGTATGTCTGTATTATCGACAGGCAAGACTTCCCTACTCTGAAGAAAACAAAGGCTCATCTAACTCTGTTACTGAGGAAAACAGATGGATGAAATGAGCTGAAATTTGCTGAATCATGTTCTAAATTTGAAATTTTGATCATGTACAGTACATTCGTGTATTCTTTACACAGTGTTAAAATTGCATTTCATGACATCCAGGACTATACTGAATACCTCTTTTGTGTAAGCTTTTAGCTTTAGTTGATTTTGTTCTTTCATTTGTAAAAGATTCCCTTTGTTAGAGGTTATGGACCATCATGACTTTGTGCTTTTCATAGAAAAGCAAATAAATTATTGAAAAGGAAATTAATTTTCTGCAGGCAAGCGACAGTCACATCCACCGTCTCTGATACTCCCCTCGCACAAATTCACATATTCATTTACCCTTTCTAAATTAGATCCAGCTCCACTTGGTATAAAATATTCTGTCAAAAGCACAACGATTCTCTTGATTTAACAGACTGTTTGGTGCTGTCTGAGCAGTGAGGCCACATTAAGGTCTATTTCAATGCCAGCAACAGACAACTTAATTGTATGCTGACATACTCATTCAGTCGCAGAAAATTGATTTTGACTTGAGATGGACATGTAGTCAGTTCTCTGTCGTCTTAGGACTTTCATTCAAAATGAGCCTGTTAAAAATAAATGCTGACTGCTTATATTTTGTTTCAAAGCACATTTCTAATCCTTTGTCACACTTGGTTTGTTCTCATTTTTTACTGTGTAATTGAACTAAATGTTTACCTATCTCTTTTTATATGACAGGTGTCTGTATAATTTCTGTGAGCATGGCAGCCGGTGTTCCCAGACGTGGTCGTCTTTCTCTTGTGATTGCACTGGTACAGGATACAGTGGAGCTACGTGCCATAACTGTAGGTCTGCGCAATGGATTCCTACATTTTAGACACACTTACTGTTCATTTTTATTATGTATTGTTCACTGTCAAAATTCCCTTAGGGTTATTTGAATTTGAGTTTGAAAAGCTTTAAAAACATGCACACGGCGCAAAACTAACATGACATACTGTACAGTGCCTGCATTATGAAATACTCAATCAGATTTTAAGGAAGCTTTAATCCTTGATTTGCAGATCTGTGTTTTTTGCTCAAAGGAATCATCTTTTCATAATGTTTGCTACAATATAGACATCTAGACAGCACTGTTTTATCCAGAAACTCCAAACAGTGTCCTTGATGTTGTTTGTGAAATATTCAGGTAACTTAATGAAATGTTGTATTCTCTTTTTGAATTCTTAGCCATATATGAAGCTTCATGTGAACACTACAGGCTTGCTGGAAGCACTTCTGGATATTTCTCGATAGATCCTGATGGAAGTGGCCCTCTTGATCCTATTCAGGTCTACTGTAATATTACAGGTCGGTTATTTCTTTCTTCCCCTAGCTCAAATGTTAGATTGGATCAAACTGTTATATCTTTCATATGTGTTTTACTCAGTTCAAAAGTCATTTATTTACAGGGTCTGGAATTAGCGTTATATATTTATAGCTTATGCCCTCCAACCGTGAGCCTCCAACATTAACAAAACTAACTGTAAAGAGGATCACACACTGGACAAGAAGTGGTATGACTTTAAAATACAAATGAGTTGTATTCAATGACTATGACTTCAGAGGTTGTTCAAAATCCTGCCGCAAGTATAAAATGACGTGTCCTGTGTTCGAATTGAATGCGTGTCAGTGTAGGAATAGACTTTAAAAATGCTGAATTCAGTACGGTGACTTTTGTGGAGAAAAAGCGAAACCCATTATGAACTAACAGTATATCTGCTAACCTTGTGTTTGCCATTAAACATTCATTTTGGAGTGAGCAATGGTTGGGAATTACAACAAACATGGTTTTTATAAGAGAAGTCACCAATAATTGTTTTTGTTTCTATTTTATTTTATTTTTATTGTTTCCACAAATAATGATTGACTAAAAGCAATTTAATAATTCAGAATCAGATTAAAACAATTCATATATTTAAAGCTAATGAGTGATTTTGAATAAGCAGCAAAAAATAGTTAACTTCTGCTATTTTTGTTTTGGGTTGTAGAAGTTCTGAATAGCCAGTAACTTAATTTATTAGGGAATAAAAAAAAAATAATAATAATAATAATTGTGAAACCATAAGCTTTGAGCTTTGGTAAATGCTTGAATAGACATTATAGACAGTTACTTTGGGTGGCAGTTTTCTCTGGGGCAGCCCAGGGCACAGCACTGTCATCTCTTTGTCTTGCTCACTGAGAATGTTGTCTTGGTCTGCAACTCCGTGATTTATTTACTTCATCTGTCTGTCCATATGTTTCACTAGAATTTTTCTTATTCTTATTCTTATTAAATGGTAAAAAAGACACACATTTGTTTTGTACCTTTTACGTGTCCTGGAATGTTGAAATAATACAGAGCATCAAATGTTTCAGGAAGCAAAGTGTGGACAGTGGTTCGTCACAACAGCTCAAATGCAGTCAGAGTACGAGGCTCTACACTGCAGAAGCCATATGTGGGATGGTTTAATTATAGTGCCTCATCTGAACAGCTGAAGGCCCTGGTGTCTCTGTCAGAACACTGTGAGCAGAGAATCGCCTACCACTGCAGAAGGTCACGGCTGTTTAACCCCTGGGGTAAGTACTGGCCTTAGTCTCTCAGAGCTTAGGGATGGATCAATGCTGAAAGATCAGTCCATGCTAGATTAACATGTTACTGTTTATTAAGTACTAAATAATATTAGTACTTCTGAATTATGATGAACAATGAAATATATGAAATCAGCATAAATCTGAAAATTTTACATGCAGACATTTCGGTCTGTCAAGCATCATGACAGTAAATGTAGACAAACACTTTTCTGAAGTGCGTTACTAGACAATTTTACCATGCAAAAATATTCGGTTCATTAGCATCTTACCATAACGTATGTGAGAAAGGTCATAATGGTCACCCAGTGTCTGCAGGAAGGAAGAGAGAGAGGTTTTCAAAAGCTGTTATTTCAGTTTTGGCAGCTCTTGGGGGGAGTCATGTGCAGTTTTCCTCAGTTTATGAAAAATTGATGTAGCTCTGTTCTCCTGAGGCAGATATCATGTCACTGCAGACTATAAACAAGATTATTATCCCCTACCTATTGTATCATAAAAAATGTGTGTGTGGGGTGGGGGGGTATGGGGTTCTCTCTCTGTCTCTCTCTTCTGGTCCAGCTGGCTTCAAAGAATAGCATAATTATTTGTATTGCTTTTTGAAACACTGGTTTCTCTCTGTCCCTCTTGCTATTAAAATGTGTTACCTTAGTTATAAGTCAGGTAATATAGGCAAATGTCTTGATCACTTTAGTTAAAGGGGTCACATGTTGCGATTTCAAGTTTTCCTTTCTCTTTGGAGTGTTACAAACTGTTTGTGTATAGATAAGATCCCTGAAGTTGCCAAGACTATAGTCTTAAACTCAAAGAGATATTCTTTATTAAAGTTAAGACTCGTCCATGCCCCTCCTAAAACGCCTCATGTAAATACGCTGCTACATATCTATGTCACTATGTGGAAATATTTGCATAACCCCACCCAAATGTTTATGCAAAGAAAGAAGGCGTAACTTTGATTCTCGATGTAGTATTATGTGTTTTGTTGTGAAAGCAAAACTACTTTGTTTGGTCTTCCACAAGAGGACACAACTAGAAATCAGTGATTAAGTTGTATTTGCAACATTGTTTCAGAACAGTTCAATCGAAATGTTCAGATGTTTGCAGCGCATTTTACTGAGAACTGTTTACAATGCCAGCTGGTTTGACTCACAGTCTGTCAGTAATTTGCCACTGATGATTAAAACATGAGTTTTGAGCAGTGTCGAGTAGCGCTTGTTGTTTGTCATTTCTCAGATCACAAATTCAGACATGGTTTTATGTTTACGGGGCACGATGCAACACAACACGTAAAAAGACATAGTATAAGTCATTGTAAACTGTAATTATGTCCCTACTAGATGCATCAAATGCCTAATTTATTATGGGTTTTATTGGTTTTGTCTCGTAACACCGGGACACAGCATCACAGTATAGTAAGGGGCGTAACATTTCCGTCACACGCTTGAGGTATTCAGCCAATTACAATGCAATGGATAGCTGGCCAATCAGAGCATAACTTGCTTTTTCAGAATGTTGAGATTTGTAAAAATTTAGGGCATAGAGGAGAAACAATAGATACAATACAGTATGTGGAAAATTATGTTTTTTTAAACTTAATCCACATAAACACATTTCATAACACCAAATACACAAAATCATGTTATTTTTTTAGCAAAATCATGTGACCCTTTTAAAACAAGGAGTTATCAATTATTATTATTAATATTATAATTATATGAATTGAGCATGCCATGTAAACATATTTCTCACCAAATCCAAACAATATTGATTTTCAAGATTTTTATCAGTTTTCTTCTTCTTCTTCTTCTTCTTCTTCTTACAATAATAGTAAAAAATAAATTGTTGTTTAACACAACAAATTTACATTTACATCACATCATTTACACAGATCAGTTTGTGTTAAATTATTTTGAGGCTGTTGTCTAGTTTGTCAAAGTGCTTTCCTTTCAATTTAGAGGTGAGAGTGAACAAATATTATGGCATCACAAAGTGTAATGTCTCTCACTCGCTCAAAGTCAGGAGGCAGGTTTTTATAAACAATATAAATGATTTAATCAGATGTAAATCAAATTTACAAGAGGAATGCCAAATGTAGTTTTAATTTAAGTTGTAAACTTCTTGTAGTTCATCAGCTAGCAGAGAATAAAAAAATAAAAACAGTCTGGCAGTCATCCCAGTCTAAATCCATAATTACTGCCCAGATTAAATTCCACTTGGCATTAATATGCATTGCAGATTTATTGGAAGTAATTATTAACACACCTTATCACAAGTGTTTTGATTTAGTGTGCTTAATTAAGCTGTCAGTTTAAAGATCTGTCAAGGTCTATACTCATGCAAATTCTTCTCTTTCACACAAATCAAAAGTATCATATTTCCCAGGTAGTTGCTGTCATCACTGATCAAGTAATTACAGTCATGGAGAAGTGAAATAGATATTTAATCTGATGTATATATATATATATATATATATATATATATATATATATATATATATATATATATATATCTCCATCTACTGTATATTAGTCAGTGTGTTTCCTTACACTTAACGAATGTGTGTCCATTTGAAATTACTGAAATTTTTACACATTTCCCATGTAAGTAAAATGTTTAACATAAGTCTTGATGATATATAATATTTTTTTTTATAATATTTGATAATTGTATGTTTTTTCAAGAAAATACTATTTCAGTTTTTCAACTTCAAAATTTCATGTTCAATTCAATATGTAACTTTTTAGTGTTTCTTAACTGTAATTTAATTGTAAAATTGTGTCTATTAACAACAATAGGCAAGAAAATCTATTATGATATCTACTGTAAATAATTGATTTGTAAAGGTCTTAAATGGAATCTGTGTGTTTCATTTGCATTAACATTAATAAGTCTGGCGTTACAGACAGCTCCCCTTTGTCCTGGTGGGTGGACCGCAGAGGAGAGAAGAGGACCTACTGGGGAGGAATTCAGCCAGGGGTGCAGCAGTGTTCATGCGGTCTGGAAGAGAACTGTGCTGACATGAACTACTTCTGCAACTGTGATGCAGACAGAGTGTCATGGTAACAAGGCAAATGCACTTCATGACGTCTATTAGATTACTGAGATGGACCTTACTTTTACTAACACTGGGCCTAATTCACTGATAATTGCACACAAGTTGTGCAATTATGTGCACAGACAAGGCTCAAAACCAGATGAAACACAGTAAACACCTTTTATATAAGCCTAGACTAGTTTTATGCATAATTTATACCTGATCCATAACAGCTGTTAAAGCACATCATTTTTCATACACTACATATTTTTTATTAAGACTTATTGTAGGGTCACTACAGTCAGTAAAGTATGTTAATAATCTACAATATATGATATGTATTTAAAATTGTATCTGTATTGTATATAAAATTGTATCTATTGTGTGTGTGTGTGTGTGTGTGTGTGTGTATAGTATGTGTTTGAAGAAAGTTTTTCTTTTTTTTAAAAGAGAAGCCTTTTAAGCTTTCCTAAGCTGCATTCATTTTATTGAGATAACTATTTTAAGTTTAAATATCTTTTAAAATATAATTTTAAAGCTGAATCTTCAGTTATTACTAGTCTTCAGTGTCACATAATCCTTTGTTAATCATATGCTGATTTGGTGATCAAGAAACATTTCTTATTATTAGCTTTGAATGGTATTTTTAAAAGAGCACCATTATTTGAAATATTTTTTTTTTCTATTATTTATTTATTTATTTTGAAAATGTAAACCTTTACTGACATGTTTGATCAATTTCATGCATCCTTGCTATATAAAATATATCTAATATATACATTTTTGTTTAAAATAAAGCTATGTTTTGTTTCCTTATTCATCTGTTGTTTACAGGGAGAATGACACTGGTGTCCTCTCATATAAGGAGCACTTGCCAGTGCGGGAGATTGTGGTCGGTGATACTTACAGACTGGGCTCTGAAGCTATGTATGTCGTGGGACCCCTGCAGTGCTCTGGTGACAGTACGTGAACTGATCTTTTCTGCTGTTGTCATACATGACGGATGGATTCAAAAGAAACTAAGGCCATGTTTTCCCCTGCGGCTAGTGTATTTTTTCAGTTGTTCTAAATAGGGATGCAACTAAGGATTATTTTGATAATCGATTAGTTGGCTGATAATTTTTGTCGATTAATCCATTAATCAGATGAAAACCCCTATTTTCTATATTTAAATTATACTGAAAAAAACAAACCATTCCACATTCTGCCCAATGTCCTTAAAACAATTGATAATGAGAATCGTTGTTGATTATTTTCATTATCGATAATAATCGATTTTATTGATTAGCTGTTGCAGCCCTAGTTCTACATGGGAGCGCTGCATTTCTTAAAACACCAAGAGCATGCTGAACGTCCTTTTCTCTGCACAGAGAGTTGAAGAAAGTTCAACTTTCAGGAATACGCTGCGTTCATCACTAACACTTTCTAGTCAGCTAACCAATCACAGTGGATGAGGGGCAGAACTAATACGGACCACCGTGTTTGTACAACGACTGAACGCTAGTAACATATGTAACTGTTGTTCCGTGAATTCCGGATGACTGCCAGAGAGCGGTGCTTAAGCACTAGTAGATTATCGCAGCACCAGCTCAATAGGTAGAGATAATATACCAATAAAGTTTAGTGGTTCCGTAGGCACACTAGCTCAGCCTTCGGTCTCAATATGCCTTTCTTGCGCATTCCGAGTGACAGCTAACTCTGGCGGTCATCCGGAATTCACAGAACTACAGTTGCATATGTAACTAGTATTCTGTTTCGTTCCTCCTGACCACCAGAGGTGGTGCTTAAGCACTAGTGGATGACTCCTACCAATACAGTCATGAGGAATGCCACTCGCCTGAAAAAAAGTTCAAGGTTGCTCCTGAAGAACTGCTGAACTGACAGCATGAGGTGCAGGAACGTTGAGCTTGTAGAAGCAGGCAAAAGTACATGGGGAAGCCAAAGTAGCAGCAGCGTAAATATCTGCCATAGAGACTTCTCTGAAAGCAGCTCAAGTTGTAGACACAACCCTAGTGGAATGACAAGAGATAGCCTCTGGCAAAGGTTTTCAGGGCTTCTTGTATGCCACAAAGAGAACCTCAACAATCAAATTTGACAATCTCTGCTTTGAAACAGTGGTCCCTTTCCTTGAACCCCCATAACAAACAAAAAGCTGATCTTTGCTCCTAAATGGATGGTACTGTAGCAGTCACATGTCCCTTCCGGGCTAGCACAGGACACTAAGGGTGATCCCCTAAATAATCTGACTGTGGTGCTGACTGAAAAGCTGCTAAATTGATTTATAAACAGCGGAAGCAGAACTTTATGTAGAAAAGAAGAATTTGTTCTGAGCACAACACCAGAATCATCTGGCAACCAATGCATACATAACTCACTAACATGCTTAGCAGATGCAACTGACAGCAACAACAACAAAAAACAGTGTTTAAAGATATCCATTTTAGGTCAGCTTTCTGCAAAGGCAAATTGTGTCAGACAGACAAAATCAAGTTGCAAATCCCATGCAGGAAAATCTGGTCTCAGCCATCCTGGCCCCTATAAAAACTGCACAAGAGATTATGAGAACCAAGAGAAGAACCATTAACCTGAACATAATGTGCAGGAATGGCCACAACCTAAACATTTCAGCTTGGAGGCTGCTTTGACTGAATCCAAAAGATGTTGTAAAAAGCTGAGAACTCCAGGAACTTCACAGTGTACAGGTTCTAAACCATGCTCCTCGCACCACAACAAGAAAATCATCCAAAGAGCTGCATAGAGCTGATGTGTGGATGCAGTTCTTGTCCTAATTATGGTACGAAAAATGGCAGGCTCACAAGGTGCTAGCAGTAACACTCTTTGGTTGCACATAGATATCCTGTGTAAAGTGTCCCACAAAAGTGGAAGAGGAGGAAAGACATAAAGCAGACAGTTTGGCCACTCGTGAGACAAAGCTCTGTTCTTGCAAACCACAAGCGAACTCACCTCTGTTGCGAAAACATCCACTTCTGCTTTGACAAATTGTTGGAAGCCTCCATTGCCCTGGGTGCAGAAGATCTGATTTCTCGATCCCGGGAGGTGAACCACCACCAATGATGCTAGTCTAGGAAGAGACCAAGTAAGTATCTTGTGGGTAGGTTGCAGAGACCTTGACTGTTTAGGTGAAAATTTGTCAAGGTGTTGTCGGACCAAATAAGGACATCACAGCCTGAAATAACTGGCAAGAAATGCTGCAGGGCTAGGAAAACTGCATGCAATTCCAGGAGATAGATGTGGCCCCTTGACCAAACTGGAGACCACCGGCCACAAACAAAAGTAGATTGGTGTTGCGGGCAGCTTGTTTTGTGGATGAACACAGCAGGTAAGGCAGGATTCACATTCCTCTGGACCACAGCGTATGTAGAACTGCAGTCATGCACCTAGTGAAAACTCAAGGGGCCAAAGACAGGCTGAACGGTAGGTCTGGTTCTTGAAACTGAATTAAAAAAAAAAAAGACTGTGGTGATGAGCAGTCAGACCATGAATGTATGCATCTTTCACATCGATGCTTGTGGAACAATCTTCATTGCTTACTGAACGAAGAACATCTGCTGCACATAACAAATGAAAGGGAAGAGTTTTCAAGAACATTTTTAGATGTCTCCAGTCTAGAATTGGAAAAAACCACCATCCCTCTTTGAAATGATGAAGTAACTGACTTGGCCCCACTGGTGCAAAACTATGTCGAGCCTGAATGTCCGGCACCTTGAAAACAAGAGCGCACTGAACCTGATTCAACTGATGAGTGACCTCAGAGAATTTTAACCTCTTTTCCAGAATATTGGGTCAAAACAGATGACCAGGAACAATTGGGAGGTCTCATAGTGTTTTTTTACAACCATCTGTTAGTTTCACCTGGGCAAGCCACACATGTCGGCGAGCTGTCAGAAGCGTTGTTGTAAGACTACCCCAGTTCACGAGGTATGTGGCCCATAGCCAGGAGTGCAGTTTGATGGAGTTGTGAAACCAAGGGGTCCCCATTTGCAGATTCAAGTGTACAAGTTGTGGCGAAGAGTAATTGACATATTGTGTTTTCCGCATGAGTTATATATGCGATAGACTCATATGCATTTTTGAGTAGCGAGTACTGGGGCAATGCACATTGTCTCACAGGGCCACAAGGGCAGCGACAGGTTGCTCTTTTTTGGGAGAAAATTGGTTGAAATTCTGCAACGAAATCCTTCCATGGTGGCATAGCAAAGTTAGACCCAGCTGAAGGTTGCCTAAAAAAGACATTGGACTGGGCTGGCTGCACTGATGAGTTATCCAGTCCTAAACGAGCAACCGCCATCTGGAGCAGAGTTAAGGTATTATCCACGGAGGATGGAATTAGTCCAGAATGAATCAAATCACCACTAGATCAACCTGTGGCTGGTAAAACTCTATTCTCCTGTGGGGAAGATTGCGCAGCAACATTCACCATATTGAAGTGATCCTAAAAAAGTGAGTCAGATGCACGTCAAAGTCGGTGCGAGATGGAGAAGAGAAACTGTAAGGTTCGTCATCCATTCTCTTAGAACCCTCTTCATCTGCCTGTGTGATAAGCTTCACTTAACAGCGCGAAAATCGATTGAAAAATGACCTATCACAGACAAACGAGAAAGAGAAAGAGACCAAAGGATGAGCTAGTGTATCTATTATACTCGAGGCTCAGTCTACGTCACCACGTGACTTTTTTTGATATATTATTTCGACCTTTCGAGCTGGCTTAAACTAGTGCTTAAACACCTCCTCTGGTGGTCAAGAGGGATGAAACAGAACAGCTATTGAGTTACTATTGAAGTTAATATTGCTTGTCTCTGAGTATTTATGTCTTTAACAGATTGAATTGCTGGATTACCATAATATTGCTATAGAAAATAATGTTTGGAGAAACATTTAATTATCTTTGTATTTGCCATTATTTCAGTGGATATACCATATCACAGCATCTCAACAAAAAAAAAAAAAAAACGCTGCGCTCTCACAGCTGGGAGTTTTCAGCTGAGCACCAGGAGTTTTCAGCTGGCAAAAAACATTTTGGTAGAGCCTAGAGAGAAGAAAACAAGCAGACAGAAGCAGATAATTCAGTCTATAAAAGGAATATGTAAACTGTCAAATAAATGACATTTGTCTTTCTTCTTCTCTGTTAGAGTTCCTGTGGAATGCTGTATCTTTTTACCAAGCGGCTTCATATCTGCAGTTCCCAGCTCTCCAGGTAGAGCTTTCCCTTGATGTCTCCTTCTACTTCAAGACTGCTTCCCCCTCTGGGGTCTTTGTGGAAAACATGGGCATTCGAGACTTTATCCGGGTTGAGCTGAGCTGTGAGTCCCAGCACATCTGTAACATCTGTAAAGGGCCTATGTTAGATTTCTAATTGAGCAGTATAACAAATAATGTTTATAGAAGAAATAGATTAAACTTACAAAAAATATATTTTTCTTAACAATTAGTTTATGCAATATAATGAATTAACAATGAAAAAATGTATGCATTTAGTGTAATTTATCATTTTGATTTTTCACTGTACTATTGTTCATTGTTCATGTTTATTCTAAACATATAAAATAATTGTTATTTTATTCAACTTAGATTGTTAAACATTGATATATTCACTACTCTTCAAAGGTGTGAGATTGGTAAGATACATTTGGAAATAACTGTTTTCTATATTTATATACTTTAAATATTATATAATTCTGTATAGGCAAATCTGAATTTTCTGCAGTCATTACTCCAATCTTCAGTGTCACATTATTCTTTAGAAATCTTTCTAATATGCAAATTTTCTGCTCCAGAAACATTTATTATTAAAAATAGTTGAGCTGCTTAATTTCTCTGTGGAAACCATGAAACAACTTTTTCCAGGATTATTTGAATTAAAAAAAAAAAAAAGCATTTATTTGAAACAGTATCATTCTGTATATAATAAAAGTCTTTACTGTCAACTCAATACATCCTTGTTGAATAAAATAAATATTTTCCTTGAAAAAAAAACTAATGAATGAACACTATTGTTTATCTATCTAGCACATTTAGAAGTGTTAGTTTTCACTTATTTAGACTTCTCTCCTCTTTGTTCCTGTTTACCCAGCTCCCTCAGCTGTGACTTTCTCCTTTAATGTGGGCGACGGGCCAGTTGTCCTGACCGTCAAATCTCCTGTGCCACTGAACGACAGGCAGTGGCATTGGGTTCGAGCCGAGCGCAATGTGAAAGAAGCATGCCTGCAGGTCGACCAGCTGCCCCTGCGGATCATAGAAACCCCACCTGATGGACACCTTCGCCTTCAGCTTGGAAGCCAGCTGTTTGTTGGTAAAATAAACCTTTTGAAAGGGCACCGCAGAGAGAGAGAGGAGTTGTTTATTCAGTTGAATAGTATGCATCTGCTTTTGAATAGTATTTCTAATTAACCCCCCCCCCCCCATAATTTCCTCTCTTATCTCTCAGGAGGCACAACCACAAGACAAAGAGGCTTTCTTGGATGCATTCGAGCATTTAACACCAATGGAGTGAATTTTGACTTGGAGGAACGAGCCAAAGTGACACCAGGAGTGAGTTCAGGGTGCGCTGGTCACTGCAGCAGCTCAGCTGGGCTCTGCCACAATCGGGGGAAATGCATTGAGAAAAGCAGCGGTTACATGTGCGACTGCACTAATTCTGCTTACGGGGGACCCTCTTGCACAGAAGGTAATATTCCAAATTTGTATAAATAAATTAAACCTTTTATAACTGTTTAATCCAAGTAATACACACACACAAAAACAAATAATAAAAGAAAAAAAAAGCAATAAAAGAAAGCACTTAAAAAGACTATTCATAATAACTAGTACGATGTTTAATTTGAGAGAATCCATGAAAGAATCCATGTTTTACTTTATAGATGAATACAAAATAAACAAAATATAATGAATAAATAATTTGAATGTAAAATGCATTATCTTTTTAATAACAGATTCAGTATAACAATAAAAATCCTAAATGTAAAATATAATTATTTTGCAGACAGTTATTAAGCAATAATGAATGCTTCCAACAGCATCATCTTTGTCTTGGACCTGATGAAACTGCCATGTAATATGTGACATGAATTCATGGATGACTAAGTGACGTCTATATATTTGCATAATGTACCTTAAAAATAAGTTAGCCATATGTCAGTGGGCAAGCGCTGCCAGTCTTTGAATAACTCTGCTCTATCAAAGGCTCTCTGGTGCTGGATTGGAGAGCTTTGATGTTGCCTGTATGAGCACTGGAGGCGCAGAAGTCTCGGAGGCGTATGTGTTGAGTGGGATTTTTGAACATCTTGATGTACGGAATCTTTTTTTGCATAAGTTTCTTTAGTTTACAAAAGCTGCCCTTCCATTATGACAGAACAACCAAGTATTAATGACTTATCTTAACCTTGCTATGTTTGAATTTGCACTTTCCTTGTGTGGGTGTTTTTTCTAGCATCTTGTTAATGAAAGTTATGCCATACTGGCAGACTTTTTTTTTTTTTTTTTTTTCAGAAATATAGTGTTATATAATCTGTCCGTAAACAAGAAGGGAAAATCTACACATTTGTATTCATGAAGACATCAGAAAGTCAGATGTGCATTAAGCTGCCTTTCTTTAGTTTGATCTGATGAGCTGTGCTGATCAAAGGCACTGGGGATGAGATGAGAAAGTCTGACTGTTCTGTTCTCTTGCCTGGGTCTGTCTGTCTGTCTGTCTGATAGTCTGTATCTAATAGAACCTGCCATTGATGATGCACATTATTCAAATACAGACAGAAGAAAATGTAATTAATGCCAAAGTACTTGTTCTGATTTTTGCTGCAATAGTCATAGACGCATTATGATACTGGGAATGTTTAATATCTCGATTTTTAATCTTCTCTGTGTGTTCTTTCTGTCTGTCATCGCCGTATGTTCTCTGTCTATCTCTCTGTCTGTCTGTCTGTCTGTCTTTTTCCTGTTTCACTTCAAAATGTTTCACATTTGCGGAAAATGTCTTACAAGTTATTTTTCTTGTTGACTTGTTGACCAGCCGGCAAACTTATAGGATAAAACTTCTAACTCAAAACGTTTAACATAAAAAAAAGGATTGAACTGAGCACCAGGACACATTTCTCAATACTTCTCAAAACTCTTTCACAGTTCATCTAATCCACTTGGCACATCAGTACATCTCACATTCAAAATGCACTAAAACTACCAAAACACTTACTTACATGTCTGCAATCAAGTCATTCTTTCATAACACCACCAAAGATTGGCACCCAACAAAAACACTTAACACTAACAACAGGTAGCAGTCACACTTTATTATAAGGTCTAATTCTCACTATTAACAAACCATTAACAATGAGTTTTGTCTCAGTAACTACTAATTTGCTGCTTATTAATAGTTAGAAAGGTTGTTATTTAGTTTAGGCATTGGGTAGGATTAGGGATGCAGAATATGTTCTTCATAAGTACTAAAAACAGCCAATATTTTATTAAAAGGCATGCTAATAAGCAAGTAGTTGATAGTGTGATTTGGTCCCTATACTTAAGTGTCACCCAGGTAGAATTATAAAAATCAATTATTTTGTAAAATATCTTTACAAAACAAGAGTGAAATCTCTCTACTATTCAGAATTCATTTAGTATATTTTACATTGTTACTGTTTACATTACAGTACAAATTGTTCTAAAGATTTGTCCCCTTTTGTACAGATGGGCATAAAATGTATAGACTAACACTTGTGCAGCTGTTCAGCTATATCATTTTTTAAGATTTAGAAATGTATGTAGAATTGTATTTAGAATGTTGTTTACTAAATTATGTATGGCCGTTGCTTGTAGAATCAATTGATATAAATGTACTGTATGCATGGTCAAGAGTCACAAAATTCAAAGTGTTTAAACAAAACTCTTGGAAATCAGGTAAACCTGATGAATGTCCATCTGGTCTTTTTATGTCCACAGAGGTGTCCATGTCCTTTGAAAGAGGGGCTTCAGTCACCTACATTTTTCAGGAGCCGTTCTCTGTCATACAGAACCGGTCGGCCGCACTGCTGTCTGTCCCTTCTCAGTACAGCAAGACCAGAGACAACCTGGCACTGAGTTTCCAGACCACACAGAGTCCTGCCATGCTGCTCACAGTCAACACCCTCAGCCAGCAGTATGTGGCCATCATCTTAGCTCGGAACGGTGAGACGGCTGTGCAAACGTTTATCATTTTCAATGCTGGATGACAGTAGTTTATGAAAGGTTTATATGTCTATAATAGGGATATTGCAGCACTAAATGAATTACCTACATCCCCTATTATCTGGAATACTGTACTGCGAGATTAAATTTAAAGAAACATAAAAAGTTATAGTTCTCTGATTGTGCTCTTCTCTAATGAGATTTAGGCCACACGGCCACTGATTAATCCTGCTCATTTGGTTCTTAAACTGTCAGTTTTACAGCCTTGTAGATCACTAGATGTGCTAGAATCGTAATAAATCACAATTAACTAGCAAAACATTAACAGTCCAAACTAGATGAGGCGTTGTTATATAACCAAAGCTGTTAATTTCATGCTGTTCTGCGGGCTTGCGTTAAAACTCTTAAAAGAACAGTTTACTCAAAAATGAAATGTAATCATACTCATGTCATTCTAAACCCATATGATATTGTGGAGTTGTAAGGGCAATATTCTTATGTTTTCTATGCTTTTAAAAGTGAATGGCAACCAAAATGTGTCAAGATCCATAATGACAAAATACTAAAAGTGAAATAAATATAAATTAGAATATATATATATATATATATATATAATGCTATATATTAGCAAATTAAATCAATAAAATATATATTTTATATATATATATATATATATATATATATATATATATATATATATATATATATATATATATATATATATATATATTTACATCAGAATATAGTACATAAAACATGTTGACTGCTGATAATTTTTGTCATTTTTGGTTACCATTTATTTTTATCGCATCAAAACGAGCAGCATGCACCTTGCACTGTAAGGTTTGTGTTCCAAGAAAATCTTACATGTTTGAAACACAAGACTGAGTAAAGAGCTGTGCTTTAAAGATCAATCATGCCTTCACCCAGCTTACCAAAATATGGATTTTTATTATGCAACACTCATTCCTACATAATAGCACCACCCACATTCTTGTTGAGCTAAATCTAATCACACAATGCTTTTTAGAAATACTGACAAGACGTGTTAAGAGATGTCTCAAATATAACTCTAACAACTTTGTGGGGGAATTTCAGCACGACCTACACGCTGACCCTTTATCGGCACTATATGTGTGTAGGAGGGACAAATAAATGTGTATTGACAGATTCAATACAGAGTTAAGGCTAGAGGCTGCCAGGGAATTAATATTTATAATTTTTTTAGAGCAGCTGCTAAGGTCCTACATAGTCTATATATAAATATGTTGTCTCATAGACTTATCCAAGACTCTTCTTGGGAGCTGGAGCTGTGAAGTCCATCTGCTGTGCTCCGTAATAATGCTACAGAATGACTCCCAAATTATATTGGAACATACATAATTCACCATGACTGGAGTTACATGGTTTTAATTTTTGCATGACTCATCCAAGTACCACATGGATAATATAATTGATTTTTACAATGATTTACAACATGCTCCCCAAAAAATCATTCATCCCTGACTACAGCTATAAGGAACTTTTGCCAAATATGTTAATGCATTGATCTGTTCCTCTCAGGGAGTTTACAAATCTGGTACAAACTGCATAAGGAGAAGAGACCGGATGTGTTCGTCCCCATCTTGAGCAGCCTGGCAGATGGACGGCTGCATAGAGTTCACATCCAGCGGGAGGGAAAGGACGTGTTTGTTCAGGTGTTATATTTCAATACATACATGAAACATGCGTGCTTACACTGGATTTGTTTGAAACACGAGATAGATAATCACAGCAGTACAGATAGTTCTGAGAAACAGCCTTTTTAGTACATCGATTACTGTATAGCCTTATACAATTCGCATAATAGCTTATTAGAATTGCATCGCATTCTATGCAGTTTCTCATGTATTCATTCAATTGCTCTTGATTTTCTTAGGTTGACCATGAAAATAAGAAGTACACCCTTTCATATGATGCAGCATTTAACTCTATGAAGTCACTGACCTTGGGAAAAGTAACAGGTAATGAATATAATTGTTCTTGTTTAAAAAGCCTCCTTTAAGGGGAGAAAAGTGGCAAAGGAAGCATTATCTGTAATATGGATTCAAAATATCTACACTCATACTCACCTTTATGTTGTTTTGCTCCTGAAGTTTTCCCAGCTACATAGAGCCATGACTTTTCAGAACCTGTCATGATGCTTGATGGGTCTGAAATTTCCCCTTTCCTGACATTAGACAAGGGTGATTCACCAATGAAGGCTGACTGTTTGAAACCTTTTATCTTTTTTTCAGTCTCTCAAAGTGTCTAGCAGTCACGAAGCACATGTATTAACGGTGCAAGAGCAGGATTGTGCTTGTGTCTGAAATATATTCAGGGGTTTGAAACTAGTGAAACTTTTTGGGTTCCTGCCTGTCTGTAATTGTAACTTTTGATATGAATGCTCACAATAGCTGTACACAGTGCTTTTGATGAGTATTTACTATTAATATGTATGACAAAAACAATCTTTGACATACGTGCTTTTCTTTTTCCAAACAGGAAGTGATGTCATGGATGATGAGGTAGCTCATGCTGGGTCTAAAGGCTTCATTGGCTGCTTCTCATCTGTCCAGTACAACCACGTTGCTCCACTGAAAGCGGCGTTATTGAACCGAGGTAGCTCTCTAGTCAGCATACGAGGACATTTACTGGAATCAAACTGTGGAGCATTAGCTGACCTTTCAACCTCTGTATCTCGTCTTGGTGAGTTCTTTTAAATTAATGCAAAAATAATTAAGCCGTTTAAGAATACAAAGCTTTAGCCTTTGAGTGCATTATTTGCATAGCAATTCACAGTTGTACAATTTAAGGAATATTGTTAGGATTGAATGTTGTCAGACATATCGTATCCAACATTTAAATATTGATTTTAAAAGAAGGGACATCACAATATGTGTTTGGTCGGAAACATATCCCAGTTGCCTTATAATTCTCCACAGTAATTGTGAAAACAGTGGGTCACAGGTCTGCTTTAATGAAATGACAAATCACCTGGTGTGCTTTTTTTCTGTTTTGAATGGCTCTTGTGGCTTTATAGTTATTGTAGGCATAATAAAGACGCCCTGTGGCTGGATTAGTTATGAGAAAAATAGATGCAATTTATAAAACATACACTTAAGTAATAGTTACTGTGAGCATGGTCCAAGTTTTTATGGGAATGAGGAGATCTATGTTGAATTTTCTAAACATTTTACCTAGAGTTGCCAATCAACCATAGCACTAATCTACCTTGTAACTGAAATTAATAGATTTAGAAACAAAATTTACTTTTCACTTTTGAATGATGAACATAAAACAGAAAACATAATGCAGTGAAAGGGAAGTATAATCAGCATTGTGAAAAACAAAAGGGTTGGACTCTTAAAATGTGCATCTTGCCCATACATCTCTTTACAGTTTAACCCGTGTTAGATCTGTGTGATGCATGTGTCACCTCTCTGTAGATCATGGAGAGGAGGTGGGAAAAGATAACGAGCATCACGAAGACGACAGCCAGCCTGATTCAGCTGTAATCGGAGGTTTGTTTTACCACCTCAGTCTGCTTCATTGTTTCATTTGTAACAGTCAGTGAAGTATGAAATGAGCTTTCACTATCACACATATTGTTTATGTTCATCTTTCCTTTTTGCTCTCTTTATTTCAGAAATGGGTAATGACTTTGTATTGGTAATTTGTTGTGCGCAGTAACTCATGGTAATAAAATCTCCATTGAAACTGTCACAAGGGATTGTTCACTGTTAGTTATTTGTTGGCAGCATAAATTTTCCATTAAATGAGAAATATAGTTGTGAGATGTGAGACTGTGGGAGTGTTGCATTCATTGGCATTTAATTTTTTATTTCATTTTATTTTCAAATCCTGTCAAGCTGAACCTGTTTTGAATATATGTCTTTCACACAAGATGCAACCATTTTGATCACTTTCTGAATTGTAATCGATGCAAACCTGAATCAGGTTTTAGTTTTTTTTAGCTAAATAAGACTTCAACCTTTTAAAAAATTGCCTTGTCAGATTTTGGTTTGCGCTTTTGTGCTTTTTATAAATGCAAGAACGCTCTCTGTGAACGGCCCCATTTCCAATTCAAAACACCTTTTAAGTTGAGTGTCCGTTCTGATTCGCAGGTGTGGTGACAGCTGCGGTCTTCAGTACCCTCTGTGTGCTAGCAGTGATGACTCGTTTCCTTTACCAACATCGTCAAGCTCAAAGAACTGCAAGACTCCAAGAAAAGGAACACCAACGTAGCCTTGAAGCTGCTTACAGGGCAGAGTTTCACCTTCACAACTCCATGAGAGACAGCATGCAAGAGTACTACATCTGATGGACAGTCTTGTAGCTTTCGGTTCAGCTATCAGTTCCTCCCGTGTCTCCTTCAGCAAACATGTCATGAGGCCCTTACTATCCGGTAAGGACAGTTAGTTGGATATTTCCTCGCTTTGGGAACAGTGGGATCTTCTGATCTGTGTAAGTAGTAGCTTGTAGTTTTCACAGTGCTTGCCCCAAGTGTTGGATTAATCAACATTAGGTTATTTATGGGATGTGAGTGGTGTGTTAGGAGGTATTTGTATTAATTCAGTAATATGCCCTCTGGATAGTAACTGAAATGGAGAGTGTCATCTTTATTGCATGAATGCAGATGCAGACTCTGAAGTGTTAATTATTCTGTTAACAAAGGAAACTAAACCCACATATTTTAAGCCTGTGAATTTTTCTAGGTTACCAGAAACATCTTCAAAGTGGCAACATTGTGAGAGGAAGTACCTGGTACATTATTTAAATAATATAATGCTTCAGGTCGAGGACAGTAGTCTGTCCCAACTTGATTTATAATTTTACGTTACTCTGCCTCATAGTTAAGAATACAATTTGTCGATGTGTAAACATGCAGGACAAGTTTAAATGATTTTAGTTTCACAAAGAAGCTGCTAACAGAGACCAAACTCATTCAGTAAAGTGACTTGATTAAAAACATTAGCAGAAATATTGTAGAGTTGAACATGATGCTTCCTAATGTAACATTACCTGTCTGTGTTATGTGAAATATCTGCCATATTGATAATGAACACATTTTAAGAGGTCAGTAAGAATTTTTTTTTTTTTTAATGAATGCTTTTATTCCTGAAGGGTGCATTAAATTGATCAAAAGTAACAGTAAAGATATTAGTTTTTTTTTTTTTTTTTTTTTAAATAAATGCTGTTTATTATCTTTTATTTATCAAAGAATAACAGTTTCCACAAACATATTAAGAAGCATGACTTTTTTTAACATTGATTGTAATATAATTGTTTCCTGAGCAGCAAATCAGCATTTTTTATGAAATATCATGAGACACTGAAGACTGGCTGTGAAGTAATGGCATCTGAAAATTCAGCTTTGCCATCAAAGAAAAAAATAAAAAAATAAAAAAATAAATATAAAATATATTAAAATAATAAAAAGTAACATTTTATTACAATACAGTTTTTTGCTGTATTTCTGATCAAATAAATGCAGCCTTTGTGAGCATAGAAGAAAAAAATCTATATATATATATATATTAGAAAAAAAATTCTTACCGACCCCAATCTTTTGAACAGTAGTGTGGGTGTAGATTGACTGTGTTGTTCTAGTTACCTGGATATGTGTCTATTTTGACACGAGTTGTAAACGGATGATGGAAATTTCCCGCTGTTTAACCTTGCCGTGTTACACTAACGGTGTGAATCCCGATCACAGAAACAGTTACGCTGGTGTCATAGGCTGTCCCCCCCTCCCTGAGACAGTTTGACAATCCGTTAACATCTGCTATTATCTTCTGTTTCTGGAGGCTCAAAAATAACATGCAGTGACACAGAATTGCATGTAAAGTTTGACTAAAATACATTGCACATTCCACTAGAAATCAGAGGCCGTTCCTTTGAAATCCAATCATCATCAAGATCAGAGATCAGATCCCCCGAGACGGATGATAATATCAGGTGTCTTCGTCGTCTCTGTCTAAAATGGTGAATGCCACTGAATCTCCACCATCAGTTCACAGCATCTTAATGGCAAGAATAACACTAGACATCCTTCAATGAGCTGGATAACCGAAAATCTTCACAGACAGTTCTGAGTACTGTAGGTCATAACTGTAGCAGGTAGTCATTTAATATTTGCCTGTAATACAAAATCAGTATTGACTCTGAACAAAAGATTTGGTTGCACTTTATTTTACAGTATGTGTACTTGCAATGTACTTACCTAAGGTAGTACTGGGTAATAAAATGTAACTACATGAATTAAGGTTATGTTTAGGGGTAGGTCCAGGGTTAGTAGCTACTGTAGTTCTTACCCAGTTATTGTAATTACTATAAAAAACTACATAGCATCTACATGTGGAACAGGACTCTAAAATAAAGAGCTACCAAGGATTTTGTCATGCATATACATTAATACCTGTGGTTTAAAAAAAAAAAAAAAACACTTCCTTGAAAGTCTATCAAATGAACACAAAAACTGTTAACTGTTCTTTACTCCAATACACAAGATAATCTTCGTACAGTAAGTGGCATTGTATTATTTATTATTTTCCGAGATGATCTCTCATTCTTTTCCCCAGCGAACACAGAGATACAGTAGTTGTTTTATGTAGGACTGGACTGACAGATCTTTCTCTTTCTCTTTGGAAACGGAAGTGTCCTTTGATATATTTCTCTCTCAAACTATTTTGTACCTCTATTGATATTAATTATTTTAGGGGCTGTTTTGTATGAATGTAAATGTACAGCTATATTGTAAATACATGTTTAATAAAAAAAAGAGATTTTTTTCATTATTGTGCGACATTTTTGAGTAAGTCGATTTTTTTTCAAAAGCTTTCTGTACTGTACATTTACAGTATAGAAGCAAGGTTAATAGCATTACATGGGACAGTTAATGTGACAATGACTGTGTGCACTTTATCTTTATAGCACAGTAACATGTCTTTAAAACCTCTAGCCTGTAAAGTAATTTACTCTCATTTCACATTACAGTTGCTGTCACAATATAATTGCTTTAACTGATTTATTAATTTCCTTCATTCACATAAGGAACGATAATATGTGTTTCTCCTTTTTTCACAGAATAAATTAAATAGTTTATGAAAAAGATTTGCCATTTTTTTTCCAGGAGTAATTTGAATTGTTGTGCGTGCATAGACCTTTTATTCAACCAAATGCAATTGTCTTTTACATACTGTATGAAGATGACACTCAAAAACAATATACAGCATCATTACCAATGCAAATATCACAAAAAGGTTTGCATAATCTTGGTTAATGGCTAATTAAGCATTTTGATAAAAGAGCCCAGCTGCATCATCCATATGCAAAACTGAACAATGAGTAATGATGAAAATTGTCTTAAGGTTTTAGTGATGAGCATGGTCATTCCCAAGGTATTACAGTCTATGAAAAAAATAAAAAATAAAATAAAATGACAATAATATTAATAATGAAGTGCTTACTTGTGTAAAGCTCACCACTATGCTGCAATATTGTGGGTGGCTTGGCTTTCAGTATACAGTATATTGCTTGGGTTCCTTTTTTCAATAAAGTCTATGTTTTTGTTGTTGTCCACCAAGCAGAGATCATAAGTATACTGAGCTAGTATTTCATACTTAGAGACTTGTTCAATTCCCCTTTGTCTAGTGTATTTATTATTATTATTATTATTATTATTATTATTATTATTATTATTATTATTATTATTATTATTATCATTATTATTATTATTATTATTATTATTATTATTACAAACACGCAGCTTTTCACATCACAAGGTGTTCGTTGTGTGGATTATTGTCATGCTTTTATCAGTTGTTTGGACTGGCGGCACCCATTCAGCATCCGCTGCCGAGCAAGTGATGTACTGCCAAAGTTTTACAAATATGTTCTGATGAAGAAACAACTCATCCTGGATGGCCTGAGCGTGAGTACGTTTTCATCAAATTTCCATTTTAGGGTGAACTATTCCTTTAAGAATTGAGTCTTAAGAAAGTAGAAGCATAAAACTCTAGAATCTATAGGTTTACAGTCAATAAGGTAAAGCTGTTTATAAATAAAGTATTGTTTCAGAATATTATTCAAATAATGATTGCAGTTGTACTGATTACGTAACACTTGAAGATGAGCATGTGGATAGTTCTGTTTTAATCCATGTAAGAATGTGTGTCATTTGTTTATGGTTGGCCGTCAAGCAACATTTAATTTACCAACCTATTTTACTTTGACCTTATATAATTTATTTGTTGTAATAAAAGCCAGGGTGTATCAGGAACAGCAGGACATTTGCAGGAACTGATTTGAGGCAGTGAAGATGGAGCCATGGCTATATGCTTTGCTCTCCAGTCCCCTTTGCCTCACAGCAACCTTTTTCAACATCGTCTTCTCTTTTTGTCTAATGAGACCAGTCGCTGGAGTAATGCCTCGCAATCCACTGCGCTTCTTGTTAATTGTTGTGTTATTCAATTCAACGTTTCAACAACTGGTGACTGTGCTGACCATTGTTATGTTGCTTTTTGATGCACCTTTCTGGCTTCAAACGCTAACCAGAGCTTTGATTTATCAGTTTTTCTGCGCCAACTTCTCATGCAATGCCTGGATCAGCATTTTCTACTACATTTCAATTGTTCCTCAGCAACATCCCATCTTTATCTGGATTAAGAGGAATATGAATGCCATACTATACATCAGCTTCGGTCTGAATCAAATAGTGCTTCTAATTTCTTTGTCTATGGGAGCAGTAACATATTCTTTGCTTGGGCCTGTCCCAAGCAATTTCACTTCACCTGAACTAAACAAAACACTAGTTGAAAGCTTAGAGACAGACTTGTATTTATTTCATGTGGCTAATTTTACATATTTGCTATATTGCACCTGTCCGCTGTTCACGTTATTATTCTCTTGGGGCAAAACCTTTGTTTATCTGCGCAAACATATGAAAAAGATGGGCCAGAGCAGTGAATCTTTTTCCCAACCCCAGCAGAAGAGCCAGATGCGGGTCACAGTAACAGGCATGGTACAGGCAGCCCTGTTTCTGCCCAGCAGCCTGTGGACTATTGCAGTTGCTTTCCTCTACATAACGGACCTCTTCGAAATGGTTGATCCCAATAGATTTGTCACAATGACATTCTGCTCAATGTCCAGTTTGGGAAATTTACTGTGTTTTGGATTCTCCCAGTCTGTGTTTCGCCATGGAATTGTAAGTGTCATTAACAAACTAAAGAGACACAAATAAGATCTTAGGAATCTCACCATTTATTATGCAGTTTCATTATATCTGATTTAAGCAAACGTATGTTTAGAACTTGTAGGCTCTAACCTATATTTTCACATGTTAGTAAAATTGAAATGGGAAATGTATGGAAATTAACAAAAATATTTTTAAGGGAAGACCGGGGAATGCTGAAACATGTTTTGTTTAAACGTCTGTAACTGAGTTTTGTGCTACATGTGAAGTTTTGCTATAATATTCCCATATATTCCTCTGCTTTGAATTACAAATCTACAATTTATCAATAAGCTGTGTAAATTAATGTCAAGAGTAACTGCAACCAACAGCTATAACCATGAGCCTTAATAATTGTAATATTACACTGAAACAATTTTCACTCAGATACTCCATCGAATTAAGCAGGAAATTTTAAGTTAGAAAGACTGATATAGTGTTTTCTTGTAAAACACATATTTACACAGTTTAGAAAAATTGGTCACATTTTATTTTAAGGTCCAGTTCTCACTATTAACAAACCATTAATTATGACTTTTGCCTCAGGAAACTCTTAATTGGCTGTTAATTAATAGTTATTAAGGTGGATGTTAAGTTAGGTATTAGGATTAGTGATGTAGAATATGGCCATGATGAATATATGCTATATATGTAGTAAGAAACAGACAATTGTTGTTAGTATGCATGCTAATGAGCAACTAGTTAAAAGTGAGAATTGGTCCCTATACTAAAGTGCTACCAATAAATCCAATTTTGTAAATGTAAGTAACCTCATTTGATTTCAATTTAATGAAATTTGAAACATTTTTATTGAACAGCAAGCCAAACTGTGAACAAAATAGTACACAAATCCAGGCAATGTACAGTATGCGGTGTGTCAAAATCATGGCTTATGTTTACATTGTCCTATTTTGGCAAATAATACTGTGCATTGCTCTGATTGGCCAGGACTGTCAATAAAGGGCTGACGTCGCTTTATTTGCATCTGAAAAAATCTCCTTTATGGTACATTAACTGTGTAGCAAATCCTGCACATGACAACCTCTGGATTTAATCGAACCATATGATTTTATTGAAATGTATAGTCAAATCCATGCCTTTCCCTTCAGAGTGGGGAGAATTTGCCTTCACTACACCTGCTGTATGCCTCATTAACTGGGATGGGGGTGTGTATAGCACGTTTTGCCGAGCAGCACATGATATTTCAGTCAGTGAATAAAATACAGTCAGCTGAATATCTTTCTTTAAACTGATGCAGACAATTTAGGGTTAAATTAACCATTATAATGCTCCATAATACTGCATGTGTGTATAGATTCGTGGTGTACTATAGCATGATGAAATGTTCAAGTCTCTTTTCCAAGCTATTTCAAACAAATCGTCATGTGTGAAGATTTATATTCAAATTATTGTGCAGTGGAACATTATTCATTCTTCTGTACTGTACCTTGTTAAGTATGCTTCACCAATTTCCCCAGGAGTTTGTCACAATAGTGTGCAGCCACAACTTTATCTGTGCACTCATGCTGAGTCTATTAATTTGGTTTTAGGTCTATTCCGTGTGTGATAGGCAGTTGTGACTGACATTATATAACACACAATATTTGATTGTTTTACCACAGACTAGGCTGCTGCAGATTTGAACGTGCCATTGAATGAAGAAAAATAAACTTGAACTTTTCGTGTTCTTATTTGAAATGTATTCTTTGCCACTTGACTGGGCACGTTGTTTTGTGTTTTTAAGGTTGATGGCTTCAGATTATTGAATAATTTCCCATAAGCTAATATTCTTTCATCACAAAAAAAGCAATTAAAAATCCAAAAGCATTTTAGGATAGCCTATTCATAAATCCTTGTGCTTTCGTTTTTGTTTTATATTTCAAAGGAACACACACAGTGAGTGACCCCATTTTTTCAAATTCAGGAACTGTACCTTCTCTAAAAATTGTCTAACATTTGAACTTCTCAGTTAAATTAGTGCCAGGGTGACCAACATTTCTCTCTATATTTGAAGTTAATTATGCAGTGATGGCTGATGAAAGATGTCTCCATCTTATAAACCTCTGGTTATTTAATAAATACTGTAGCTTGAAGGACAATTTTGGCTTTTTATCTCATTATCTGCCTTATCCCTTCCCATTGACAATCCAATAAAACTCTGTAATTATTCCCTCTGGGTGCTAACACTCAGTAAATCATTTAAATGTCAAATATAACTTCATGAACAGGAAACACTGCAGTCTCTCATTCAGTCTGCATGCTCTATATTGCTTGAAGTTTTAAAGGAATATGAAAGGCTCTTAGCTGCTTTTCACTGTTGGTTACTGGTACATATAAAATAAAATAAATCTATATTTACATAAAATGTTGCTGAACAGTGAACTTGTTGAAATGGATAATATTTTATGAAAAAAATAAGGATGTGCATACCTGATATGAAACAGCTGAAGAGCACATTTGGCTTTATCACGATCTGTCCTTTGAGACCAATAATGTAGTGCAGCCAAGCACTCCACAGTAAAACTGTCAGTGATCCCAATGATTACTGTTCTCTCTCCTGAAGAATATCTTTATCTAATTTAACATGAGTCAGTGGCTACTAAGCAATGAACAACCACATCAGATAATTAACTCTGAATGAGATCAAGGGGAGACGTGGATAGTTTAGCTCAATCCATGCTAGATCAGCAGTGTTTGGATTTTTTCATGTATGCACCGATGGCTTGTTCACAACAAGATATGCATTCAGAAAATAGAAGGGATGAGTTTTAATTTCATACAGATGTTTAAAAAAGCACAGA